>NW_028327724.1:1500000-1764417 GCF_031878675.1 Megascapheus bottae
AAAATGGCAAACCAACTAGTTAATGTCTAACCTTAACCTCCTGGAAAAAGAGCAACAAACCAACCCTAAACCCATTAGGAGAAAGCAAATTATTAAAATCAAAGCAGAATTAAATGATTTGGAATAAAAAAAACTGTAGAAAGAATCAACAAAACAAGGAGTTGGTTCTTTGAAAGAATTAACAAAATTGACAAACCCTCAGGAAATCTTACCAAAAAAGAAGAGAGCATATCGAAATAAACAAAATCGCAGATGAAAATGGTAATATCACGACAGAAATTACCAAGATCCAGAATATCATGAGGGTATATTTCTCAAAACTTTACGCCAACAAATTTGAGAATCTAGAAGAAATGGATGAATTCCTAGACAATATTAGCATACCCACACTGAACCAAGAAGAGCTAACCCAACTCAACAGACCTATTTCAAGCTCTGAAATAGAAATGGAAATTAGACAACTTCCACTTAAAAAGAGCCCAGGGCCAGATGGATTCACAGCTGAATTCTATAAGGTCTTCAAAGCACAGCTCACACCAATACTCCTCAAGCTCTTCAACGAAATTGACAATGAAGGTTCTTTACCAAACTAATTCTGTGAAGCCAGCATATCCCTCATCCCCAAACCCGACAGAGATTCATCAAAGAAAGAGAACTATAGACCCATTTCTTTGATGAACAACTCATCAAAAAAAATTATACACTATGATCAAACTGGATTCATCACAGGGAGGCAAAGCTGGTTCAACATACACAAATCAATTAATATAATTCAACACATCAACAGGAGCAGGGATAAAATCACATGATTGTCTCAATAGATGCGGAAAAGGCATTTGACAAGATCCAAAACCCCTTTATGTTAAAAGATGTGGAGAAACTAGGAATCCATGGAACATTTCTCAATGTAATAAAGGCTGTGTATGAGAAACCCACTGCTAGTATTATACTTAATGGTGTAAATCTGAAGCCATTCCCTTTGAAATCAGGAGCGAGACAAGGATGCCCACTCTCTCCACTCCTTTTTAACATAGTACTAGAATTCCTAGGCAGTGCAATAAGGCAAGAAGCAAGCCTAAAGGGGATCCAAGTAGGGAAAGAGGAAATAAAACTATCCCTCTTTACAGATGACATGATTCTGTATTTAAAGAATCCTATAGACTCTACTCCCAAGCTACTTGAGCTGATTCAAAGCTTTGGAAGAGTAGCAGGCCATAAAATCAACCCTCACAAATCAACTGCCTTCCTTTACGCCAACAGTGAGAGGAACGAGGCAAAAATCAGGAAAGAAACTCCTTTCACCATAGCCTCAAAGAAAATAAAGTACCTAGGAATTAGCTTAACTAAGAATGTAAAGGACAGGTTAGATGAAAACTTTAAAACCCTAAAAAAGGAAATTAAAGCAGAACTAAGGAAATGGAAAAACCTCCCATGCTCCTGGATTGGAAGAATCAACATTGTGAAAATGAAAATCTTGCCAAGGGCTATCTACAAATTCAATGCAATACCCATCAACATCCCAATGTCATTCTTTAAAGACATAGAAGAGGCAATTCAAAATTTCACATGGAATATTAAAAGACCCCGTACAGCAAAAACACTTCCTAGCAGAAAGAACAGCGCTGGAGGAATTTCAATTCCAAACTTTAGACTCTATTACAGAGCTATAATTCTCAAAACAGCTTGGTACTATCACAAGAACAGGCCTGAAGTCCAATGGAATAGAACTGCGGACCCAGATATTAAACCACAGACATATGGCCACCTAATCTTTGACAAGGGAGCCAAAAAAAATAGAATGGAAGAAAGATAGCCTCTTCAACAAGTTGTGCTGGCAGAACTGGTTAAGCACCTGCAGAAAACTAAAGTTGGATCCTTCTTTGTCATCTTGCACTAGAATTAACTCCAAATGGATCAAAGACCTGGAGGTAAAAGCTGACACACTGAAAAGTTTACAGGAAGGAATAGGAGATACACTAGGCCTCCTTGGCCCAGGTCGAAACTTTCTTAATAAGGACCAAGAATCACAACAAATCAGAGAAAGGCTGGATAAGTGGGACTGCATTAAACTGCAGAGCTTTTGTATGGCAACGGATATAGCTAGTAAACTAATCAGGAAGCCTACAGAGTGGGAGAAGATCTTCACCAACCAAACAACGGACAAAGGCCTCATATCTAAAATATATCAACAACTCAAAAAATTAAATCATTCCAAACTAACCTCCAAAGTAACACCCATCCCATTAAAAAAAGGGCCAAAGACTTAAAGAGAGTCTTCTCTGAAGAAGAAAAATATGGGCTATAGACACATGAAGAAATGCTCCACATCTCTGGTCATAAAAGAAATGCAAATCAAAACAAATCTAAGATTCCATCTCACTCCAGTTAGAATGGCCAGGATCAGGAAAACGAATGACAACGGATGCTGGAGGTGTTGTGGCCAGGAGGGATCACAACTACACTGTTGGTGGGAGTGCAAACTCGGTCAACCACTATGGAAAGCAGTGTGGCAATGCCTCAAAGGCTAAACATAGAACTCCCCTCTGACCCAGCAATTCCACTACTTGGCATTTACCCAACAATCCAGAAACATGGGCAGAACAAGAAACTCAAGAAAAATGTCAAATCAAGAAACAACATCCCCCACCCAATGTAAACAGACAATGGAACAGTCACTGGCAAACCTAGAGGAGAGTCTTCCAAATGCTACACAAACGCAATTGATAAACATCATTAATGAAAAATGTGAAAATATAAAGAAAGAGATAATGGAGGAAGCCATAGCTGAACAAGAGGAAAGCAAAAACAAGGTGATAAGTGAAAAAGAAGAAGCCATAAAGGAGGCCATAATAAAGGTTTTTCAAAGAAAGATGGATGAATTCATAGAATCCACAAATAAAAACGTGACCAAACTCCAGCAAATGTCCAAAGAAAATAAAGCTACTGAGCTAACCACTCAAAAGGAAATCAAGGAGATAAAGAAATCCATACATGATCAAAAACAAGAGATGCAAGGCATCAAAAGTGAGCAATTAGAAGCAAGGGAGATGAAAAATAAAGTAGATAGCTTTGATAGCAGGCTAGACAATGCAGAGGAGAGAATTTCCGGGGCTGAAGATAATTTAGGCATTATGGAGAAAGAACAGAAAATGAGTCAATCCAAATCTAGGAAATATGAGAGAGCGCTTCAGGAGGTCCAAGATACAATTAGGAAGCCTAATTTAAGGCTAGTTGGTATTGAGGAGGGCGTGGAGAAAGAGGTCAATGGTATTGGAAATATACTTCAGGGAATCATCTCAGAGAATTTCCCAAATATCCAGAAGGGCAGGCCCATCCAGATACGAGAAGCTTTTAGAACCGCAAACAGATCTGACCAGAAAAGAACATCACACCGCCACATTGTGATCCGAACTGGATCAATAGAAACGAAAGAAAAGATCCTAAAGGCAGCCAGGTAAAAGGGATCAGTAACCTATAAAGGCTAACCAATAAGAATAACCCCAGATTTCTTAGCAGAGACCATGCAAGCACGAAGTGACGGGAGTCATATATGTCATGTCCTTAAATCAAATAACTACCAACCAAGAATACTGTAGCCAGCTAAGCTCTCATTCAAACTGAGGGAACAATAAAACATTCCATCAAGCTAACTGCCCCCATAAACAGGCTGGAGTTGCCATCCTCATATCAGATAAAATAGACTTCAAACTAAAATTAGTAAGAAAAGACAAAGAAGGTTACTACATACTACTAAAGGGATCTTTCCTCCAGGAAGACATAACGATCCTAAATATTTACACACCCTTTTGAAGATTCTCAAAAGATTGAAGGTTCTGCCAGTGTAAGTTAGATTCCGGCATTGATATTAAATAATGCAATGAGTAGGGATTTATATTTGAAATATCACTGTTGACAAAATCTAACACACATTTGCATAGTATTTGCTTTTGATTTCCCAAGAAGTACAGTACAAGCTAACACTTGTGGCATATATCGACTGGGAGAAATGATTCAGAATATGTGACTCATTTGAACAGGAGTCAGTGAAAGATACAGAAGCAGGATACCCATATTGTGATAATTTGTATCTTTTGCATATTTTGTGTTTGTTGTTAATTCCATTTGTAGTGTACATTTCTAGGTAAAAACTTTTTTCCAAACAATTTGTTATTTCAACCGTAAAAAAAGACATTTATATGCCTGATAAAATTCAGAGAATCCAATTTTTTCATCTTATTTTTTGTTTTTTGTTTTTTTTTGGTGGGTCATAGATCTTGAACTCAGCCTGGGCACTATCCCTGATCTCTTCAGCTCCAGGCTACCATCTTACCCTGGAGCCAAGCCCCACTTCCCATTTTCTAAAGGTAAATTGGAGATAAGAGTCTCAGGTCTTTTTGTGCCAGGATGGCTTTAAACCTTGATCCTCAGATCTCAGCCTCCTGAGTAGCTAGGATTATAGAAGTGAGCCACCACCCCATCATGCTCAGCTTTCTGGTCTTTTTTTAATCTCGGTTTGAGCACTGTCCTTCAGCTTTCCTCAAGCCTAGTGATCTTCTACTTGAGCCACAGCACTACTTCTGGTTTTTTCTGTGTATGTGGTACTGCGGAATTGAAACTTCGTCTTCATACAAGCACTCTACAACTATGCCAAACTCCCAGCCCCTCCACATTAGTTTTTATGATAGATCTTTCCATGCATCCAGGATGGCTAGAAATCCTTCTTGAGTTTCCCAACATCAGGGAGTATAGGTTTGTCCCATCCTGTGTGGCTACATAACCATTGTTTAGGGTACAGTTCTCTCTTCATTCTACCCATCTAGAGCAATTTTCATCTTCCATGTATAATCATTAAACATTCAGCTCCTGTTCCTCTCTACTCCATTCTCTGGAACCATCGTGCTTTTTGGCTCTAAGGGTTTGTTGATCCTTGTACGCTCTGGAAGGGAAAACATACCCTAGCTCTTCCTTTATGACTGCTGTATTTTTAGTTTACTGTAATCAAGAATCATCTGTAAAATATAGTAAAATATTCTTCCTTTTCCATGCATTGTTTTGCATATTTCTACCTTTTGTTTATTATTAATAGTTGTGAATGGATTCTTCACATATTTGTTCTACTCTCTGCTTTCTCTTCCGTTAGGTACAAATCTAGAAATAGAAGTGTTGGAACATATTTCTATGTAATTCTATATTTAGTACTTTTTTAGCACTCTCCACGCAATTTTTGATTGTTTTATATTCCTTGCAGAACTATTCCAAAGTTCTACTTCTTCTCACTAACTTCCCAGTAATAGTTAGACTTTGAAAGTTGTTTTTTTGTATGTGTGTGTGTGTGTGTGTGTGTGTGTGTGTGTTTGTGGATCTTTTTGTTTAAAACTATATTTATATTAACATATTTAAAGTAATGATTTCATTGTAATTTCCACAAATGTGGAAAGTGTTTGACCTGGAAGGCATACTTCTGTGTTCATCACAAACCTGATTCCCATAGAAGAAAAGAAAACTAATGAATACAACAAATGTGCAATGACTTTTAATCAGAAGTCAGTCTTCAGTACATTTCAGAACATACACAATAGAGAAATTCTGAGTAATGAAAAACATTTAGCTATATATAGAATCTCTGTATATGGGAGCATTAGGGTAAGTCTTCTAAACAAAGTCAACCTTCAGCAAGCATTGAGAGCACTCACAGAAGAAATAATAGCATGTAGGAAAACCTTTGTCAGAAACCTCTAAAAGCTGACTGTGTGGCTTAGTGGTAGAGTGCTAACCTATGAAGGATGAAGACCTGGGTTAGATTCCTCAATACTACGTGAAAAGAGCAAGCCAGAAGCAGCACTGTGGTTCAAATGGTAGAGTGCTAACCTTGAGCAAAAGTATCTCAGGCCCTGAGTTCAAGCCTAAGGATTGGAGAGAGAGAAAGAGAGAGAGAGAGAGAGAGAGAGAGAGAGAGAGAGAGAGAGAGAGAGAGAGAGAGAGAGAGAGAGAGAGAGAAAATAGACAGAAAGAGAAACAGGAACTTCTAAATTTTACAGAGATAGAGAAGGAGAGAGAGAAGGAGACAGAAACTAATTTCTAAACTTTACAATCTTTCTATTTCCTTACAAATTCGTCTATGTCATTCTTTCTGACAGAAGCACAGAATTCCATTGTGTAAAAATACCATATTTGATCTACTCATCAACTGACGGGCATCTAGGTTGGTTCCATACCTTTGCTATAGTAAATAGTGCTGTGATAAATGTTATTGTTCTAGAGAATTTAGTGTGTCCTATCTGGACGATTGGCAAGTAGTGAAATTGCTGGATCACAGGGGAGCTCTATGTTTAGTCTTTTTGGGATACTGCCATAGTGCTTTCCATAGTGGTTGAACGAGTTTGCAATCCCACCAGCAGTGTAGTAGTGATCCCTCCTGGCCACATCCCCTCCAGCATACGTTATTAGATTTCTGGATCTTGGCCATTCTAACTGGAGTGAGGAGGAAAAGGGAAAGAGGAACTGAAACTTTCTCTCCTTACAGATGACATGATTCTGTATTTAAAGAACCCTATAGACTCTACTCCAAAGCTGCTTGAGCTGATATAAAACTTTGGTAAGGTAGCAGGGTATAAAATTAACCCTCAATGTCAACTGCCTTCCTATATGCCAACAAATGAGAGGAATGAGGCAAGAATCAGGATAGCAACTCATTTTGCTATCAAAGAAAATAAAATACCTAGGAATTAACTTAGAATGTAAACCACCTTTTTGATGGAACTATAAACCCTGGAGAAGGAAATTAACGCAGAACTGAGGAAATGCAAAAACCTATGCTCCTGCTTTGGAAGAAGTAATATTGTAAAAATGGCAATCTTGATAAGGATTATCTACAAATTCAGTGCAATATTCATCAATATCCCAATGTCATTCTTTAAAGAAACAGAAGAGGAAATCCAAAATTTCACTTGGAATAATAAAAGACCCCTTATAGTCTGTCTTCTTGCATGATACATAATGTTTAATCTCACCTTCTCCACCAAAATCTCACCTTTCTCATTGAGACATAGGTGGCCCTGTTTACTAGCAACAAAGGCTCAAACGCGCAGTTTCAGGTGTCACCACTGCCTCTGTTACTGGGTAGATCCAACTCTGTCATCGATTCTGAGGTCTGCTCTGGGAGTCTTGGTCACAAGTTGTTCTGTGGCATCTGCTGCCAGCCTGTGCCTATTTGCTTCCTTTTCCTCCAGCAGCCTACAACAGGGAATGAAGTTCAGGCGCTGATGCTCTCCTTCATATGCAGGGCAGGATGAGCCCAACCCTCCCTCATCTTCCTCTTCCAATTTTTGGGAAAAAATGTGCTGGCAGAAGTCCTCAGGTGTGGTGCATGGCTGATCCACACTTTTAATCCAGGCTGGTCAGGAGGCTGAGATCTGAGTATGGAAGTTCCAAGTCACCTAGAACAGGAAAGTCTGATAGATTCTTACTAACAAAAATAAAAACAGCTGGGAATGGAGTTTGGACTCAAGTGGTAAAGGGCTAGTCTTGAGTACAAATGCTTAGTGCCCAGGCCCTGAGTTCAGGCTCCAGCACTGCCAACAACCTCACTTTAGTGAGATTTTAGCTTTATCCATGTAGGCACATCTCACTGGAATCTTTGCTGGTAGAGATAGTCTTCATAATTTTGTCTCAAGGTAAAGGTACTCCTGGGGTAGTACACAAAAGGTGTCATGGAGAGAGGAGCCCCACTTGCTCCAGGTTTGAAGATGGCATAGGTCAAGCCAGCATGGAGTTGGCACATCAGTCTTTTTCCTAGCACCACCTACCAGTGAATGTCAAATGACATTGATTGTTGTGGGATTGTGTGATTGAAGTGCCCCATTAAGGGCAGTGTTAGCACATCCAAACTTGGATACCAGGAATGCTGAAATCTCAAAGCTAAGATTTCTGTTGCCTACAGAAATGCTGGTGTGTCTGTGATTCACTAAAAGTTCAGGTGCAAAGATTCTGAAGCTTGATGCCATGTGTTTATTCCATTTAGTAAAATTATTGTAATGCACTGTATAAGTTAAAACATTTGATAAGGGTCAGGAGTAGTGAAAACATTGTTCTTGAATTCAGGTGTCTGGCAGGGTAATGGGGGGGTGTTGGTGGCTGGGACTATGAAGCTGGAGCTGCTATCAAACCATGGATCATGTTCCTCTTTGTCTGGGAGAAATGACTCCAAAGATGAAATTTGAATGGTGAGGAAAAGATGATGATGTACTCAGGAAATTTCTCCTAAACAAATGCTCATGTAGAAGTGGGATGGGGGCTGGGCATATCTGAGGCAGAGCTTAAGGGGGCTTCTCATAGCGTTGAAAAGGTTCCTTGCGACTTCAGGCATGCAGCAGTGTGTTTTAGATGACCATTGTGAGATGGATGGAATAAGACTGGAGACAAGATGAATGCTGGGATCCTGCAATGCTCTTGCATGAGTGGCTGGTGGCTCACCTGAAAGAACTAATTATTTCTAAAAAAGAAATCAGGAATTTGCTTTGATTAGATAATACCTGTAATCCGAGGCATATTCAGGATCCTGATCTTAGTATTGTGGTTTAAAACCAACCCAGCAAAGGGAAAAATGCATGAGACTCTTACTCCCAGTTTAGAGCAAGAACAAAGATTGAAGTAGAGCTGTGACTCAAGAGCTAGACTGCTACCTTGAGCAAAGAAAAGCTAAGAAAAAGCTCCAGGTCTTGAGTTCAAGGCCAGCAATGAAAGAAGGAAGGTAAAAAAAGGGAAGTATGTGAGGAAGGGAAATATATAAATGAAAGAGAGAAGGAACTAGAAATTTAAAACTAGAGAATATTTAAAAGTCATCAGTCCTTCTAAGAAAAGTGTTGGAGTATGGGTTCTATATGTGGTGAACTGGAAGCCCAGCAGTGATTTGTTAACCAAAGAGTCACCATGATGAGCAAAGGATAGAAATCTGCATGAGCCTCTTAGCGGATGGAGTCACAGAAGAGAACCTCAGCTCCCATCCCATAGTTACAAGTATATAGAGATGGGGAAGTTGGCATCACCTTGATGTCATTGTGTCCATGGAGACTGGAAGCCATGGCTCTGTGAAAGCACAATGTTCTGGTTACTGAGCTGGGAGGCTGAGGAGAGCCAAGTCCTGGCCATGAAGAAATCAGGGTGGCAGCAGAGCAACTCTGCTGCAGTGTGTGCCTGCTTGGCTGTTCTTATTCTGTGGTGGATCAGGCCGGAGCGGGTGATAGTAACTGTTTTGTGGTCACAAGCCCTTCACCAAGAGCTTCTTCTGGGATCCTCATAAGCTACAGGGTGGCTGGTGGTGGGATGTGTGTGGGGTGGAAGTGACAGAGGGATGGACGCATGGCAAGGTGGGTGAAGAGATGAGAGGAATGATGAGAGCCCAGTTCATTGGTTTCCAAGGTTAATGGGTGGGAGGTAGAGAGGCATGATGGAGGAATGATGGAGGCAGGGGAAGGTGGTGACAGATTGAGGCCATCTGTAGTGCCAGCCTGGCCATCATCTGAAGCCCATAGGCAGCTTCCTGATCCTTCACTTAGTCCTGCTCCTTGTGGAGGGAATGTCACGTGTACCCAGAGCTAGGGGTGGGGCAATGCTAGTAGTACCTGGAGAACCATTGGCCTCTACCTGGGTGAGGGGTGGTTATGGCTCCCATGCTGGGTGGCCTGATAGCTATGGAACAGATCTCTCCTTAGCTACCACAGTCAGTGGCTGCTCTCCATCTAGGGTTAGGGCACCTGCTCAGCCATCAGGACACCCCATGCCAGGACAGAGGCCTACAATTCAGATGGCAGCACAGGGGTGAAGATGATCTCACCGTAGCCCTAGTTACATGTCTGTCCCTGCTGGCAGGACAGGATGAGCTGGGGGAAGATGTTTTCTGTGTTTTTCCACAGCCTATCCTGGCCTCTTCTTGTGTCTGATTAGACCAAGAGAGTACCAGGTTCCCTCTCATAGTCCTGGTTCTTTTTCTTTTACAGTCATGAGGCTTGAACTCAGGTCCTGGGTACTGTCCTGAGCTCTTTTGCTCAAGGTTGATGCTCTACCATTTGAACCATAGTGCCATTTCCAGCTTTTCCTTTTCATGTGGATCTCTGATATGTCCAGTGCTGTGCCTGCAGGGAGGCACTCACCCCACAGACAGAGCCACCTCTGCCGTGACTGTGACTGCCCACAACCCTCACACCCACTCCTTGCACACCCCTCGACTACAGTTTTAGCTCCTCTTGGACTGGGTATCCAGACTACCCCTTCCTACACTCACAGAGGGTCTACAATTGTCTTCCCAGGGTCCTTTCTTCTGCCAGCGAGAGTACAGACTTTGCACATCTTGACGATCACAGAGCTCAAAGCCAAAGGCTGAGATGCAGAAGGGGGTGACGCAGTAGCTGCACAGGGCCCATGGATCATCCTGTGCATCCCCCAGCCTGTGACTTCCTCCACCCCCTTGGCAGGAAAGCTCCATGCCCACATCCTGATCCCTGGTCCCCTCCAATTCCATTTTCGCTTGGATTTTGCAGACTGTCTACCATCAGAATCTAAAATTCTATTCATCACTTTATGTCCTTATCATTGATTTGCTACTTTGGCAGGATCTCCCCGTGCCTGGAGAGTTGGCATGTCATATACTCTCTGTGGAGAAGTTGCCCCAGGAGAAGAAATATGCACTTCATGTGAGTGTTGGACAGGGCAGGAGGGCTCACTAGGATCAGAAACCACAGGAGGAGTGCAGATGGGGGAATGCTAGGGGCCCCAGGGGACAGTGGGAGTTAGGGCACAGTTGGTTCCTTCTGCAGGGTTGACACCACTTCACAAACCCAACAGAATGAGGTTCACATTACAGATGTCAGAGACAGTGCAGGTTGCCAATGGGCGCAGGGGTCACTGTCACCCCCAGATGCTGGCTTCATGCTGGGATGCATGCAGAGATGTTTTCAAGATCAGATAATGAGGATGTTGCAGGGTGTAACCATTCTTTTCAGATGGCTCTCTACCTCTCTTGAGCTTCATCTCTATCTTTGGCTTTTTCTTGGCGGTTAACTGGAAATGAGAGTTTCATGGACTTTCCTTTCTGGACTGGCTTCAAACAGAAGCTATGCACAGTTTTCAAACCATACCCTACTGAAGAAGGGAAGCTTGATCTGGTGCTTAACTGGGTTGCACTTTGGCTCTGTTTGCTATGCCTCACGGGAGGGGGCTCATCATTGGTAGACTAAGATCTCATGACCTTCAAAGCCAAATGCTACCTGAAAGTTCAGGGTCCAAGCCTATGTGTTGGGCCGGGGTGAATACATTCTCTGTTATGCTGGGTCATCAACTCATGTTTTAAGCTGGAAGTAGGCAGTGCCACATTTGATGAGAACATCTGCCAGAGATTGTCACCTCATGAAAGCAGATTCTAAATTTGTATTCCATTTCCTGTGGTGGAGAAATCCCCTCCAAGTTAGACAGGCTCACATCCACCTACAGGTCACACTCCTAATGCACCCTTAAGTGTCCTCATGGTATTGGGATCTAAGTTTGTTGGGAATGCTGGTTTAGTCCATGAATTAGCTGGACAAGTGATAACAAACGTGTTGTGGATTAATATGAGAACAATTTAAGAAGCCCTGGAGGAGCATCAACCTGACCCTCTGTGGTGCTATAAATCTGATACGATGTTCAAGACTGAGAAACAATCACATGGCTTTGTGTTTGGCATCCAGACAAGTGAGTGCATGTCTTAGCTGTCAGCCAATACAGAGGAGGACATGAATAAGTGGGTGGAAAGCATCTGTCAGACCCCTGTCTGGGGGCAGGTGGAGAGAACATAGGAAGGTAGATACCATGGCTGTGGTGGGGCCAAAAAAATGGGTAAAAGAGGCAAAGGAACCAGGTACTGGTAGCTCAAGACTGTCATCCTAGCTACTCAGGAGTTTGAGATCTCAGGATCAAAATTCAAAGCCAGCCCAGGACAGAAACACCATGAGATACTTATCTGCAATAAACTACTGAATGCAAGAAGCTCAAGCTCAGAGACAGCATCCAGGCCTAGCGTTCAAAACCCAGGACTGGCAGAAAAAAGTATCAAAGGACAAGAAGCTGGCCAAAAGTTAGAGGGACTCTATCTTGACAAACAATACAATGGTAAGTTGCACTCAGAAGACTTGCACAAAATCTGGAAATGCCTGAGACCTATCTATGTATGTTTCCTGTTTGTCTAAATACATATGTTTATGCATTTATATATTAGTATACAGAGACAGATCAATACATATGACTATACATATATACATAGTCAGACACTTATGGGTGGGTGGTATACTGTGTGAGAGTTTGTGTTTGTGTTTTGTGGATGGCTATCTCTGTTTAAGAAAGATAGAAAATATGTAAATATCTTTAAAAAAACTTGATAAAATATAGAGAGACATAAGCTCTTGAGGGAATCTGAAATGACAAGATTATTCACAGGCACGTTTATCCTTATGGATTCCTCAGCAAGTTTTAATTTTTTTCATTTTTTCTTTCTTTTTTTGAACCAGTGCTAAGGATTTCTCTCAGGGACCAGGTGCTGCCAATTACTAATTTTCTCATGGCTGGTACAAGAGGAACTGAGCCACAGTTCCTCTTTTGCCTTATTTATTCGTGCTTAACTGAAGATAAAGATTTCTATCAGTGACTTTCTTTCAGGGGCTGGATTCTAACGAGGATCCCCAGACCTCAGCCTTCTCTATAGCTACAATTAACAATATGAGAACCTAGCACTGGGTTCCAATGAACAGGGCAAGAAATTGAGTGAATCTCTCAACTCCAATTAGCTATAAGAGCATATCGAAATAAACATAATCACAGATGAAAATGGTAATATCCCGACAGAAATTACCAAGATCCAGAATATCATGAGGGAATACTTCTCAAACCTTTACGCCAACAAATTTGAGAATCTAAAAGAAATGGATGAATTCCTAGACAATATTAACATACCCACACTGAACCAAGAAGAGCTAACCCAACTCAACAGGCCTATTTCAAGCTCTGAAATAGAAATGGAAATTAGACAACTTCCACTTAAAAAGAGCCCAGGGCCAGATGGATTCACAGCAGAACTCTATAAGGTCTTCAAAGCAGAGCTCACACCAATACTCCTCAAGCTCTTCAACGAAATTGAAAATGAAGGTTCTTTCCCAAACTCATTCTGTGAAGCCAGTATATCCCTCATCCCCAAACCAGACAGAGATTCATCAAAGAAAGAGAACTATAGACCCATTTCTTTGATGAACATCGATGCAAAACTTCTCAACAAAATACTGGCCAACCGTCTACAACAACTCACCAAAAAAATTGTACACTATGATCAAACTGGATTCATCACAGGGAGGCAAAGCTGGTTCAACATACACAAATCAATTAATGTAATTCAACACATCAACAGGAGCAAGGACAAAAATAACATGATTGTCTCAATAGATGCGGAAAAGGCATTTGACAAGATCAAAAACCCCTTTATGTTAAAAGATGTGGAGAAACTAGGAATCCATGGAACATTTCTCAATGTAATAAAGGCTGTGTATGAGAAACCCACTGCCAGTATTATACTTAAGGGTGAAAATCTAAAGCCATTCCCTGTAAAATCAGGAACGAGACAAGGATGCCCATTCTCTCCACTCCGTTTTAACATAGTAATAGAATTCCTAGGCAGTGCAATAAGGCAAGATCAAGCATAAAGGGGATCCAAGTAAGGAAAGAGGAAATAAAACTATCCCACTTTGCAGATGACACGATTGTGTATTTAAAGAATCCTATAGACTCTACTCCCAAGCTCCTTGAGCTGAATCCAAGATTTGGAAATGTAGCAGGCCATAAAATCAACCCTCACAAATCAACTGCCTTCCTTTACGCCAACACTGAGAGGAACGAGGCAATAATCAGGAAAGAAATTCCTTTCACAATAGCCTCAAAGAAAATATCGTACCAAGGAATTAGCTTAAATAAGAATGTAAAGGACCGTTTAGATGAAAACTTTAAAACCCTAAAAAAGGAAATTAAAGCAGAACTAAGGAAATGGAAAAACCTCCCATGCTCCTGGATTGGAAGAATCAAAATTGTGAAAATGACAATCTTGCCAAGGGCTATCTACAAATTCAATGCAATACCCATCAACATCCCAATGTCATTCTTTAAAGAAATAGAAGAGGCAATTCAAAATTTCATATGGAATAATAAAAGACCCCTTATAGCAAAAACACATTTTAGCAGAAAGAACAGCGCTGGAGGATTTCAATTCCAAACTTTAGACACTATTACAGAGCTATGATTCTCATAACAGCTTGGTACTGGCACAAGATCAGGCCTGAAGTCCAATGGAATAGAACCGCGGATCCAGATATTAAACCACAGACCTATGGCCACCTAATCTTTGACCAGTGAGCCAAAAAAATAGAATGGAAGAAAGATAGCCTCTTCAAGAAGTTGTGCTGGCAGAACTGGTTAAACACCTGCAGAAAACTGAAGTTGGATCCTTCTTTGTCACCTTGCACTAGAATTAACTCCAAATGGATCAAAGACCTGGAGGTAAAAGCAGACACACTGAAAAGTTTACAGGAAGGAATAGGAGATACACTAGGCATCCTTGGCAGAGGTCGAGACTTTCTTAATAAGGACCCACAAATCAGAGAAAAGCTGGATAAGTGGGACTGCAGAGCTTTTGTATTTCAACGGATATAGCTAGTAAACTAATCAGGAAGCCTACAGAGTAGGAGAAGATCTTCACCAAGCAAACAACGGACAAAGGCCTCATATCTAAAATATATCAACAACTCAAAAAATTGAATCACTTCAAAACTAACCTCCAAAGTAACATCCATCCATTACAAAATGGGCCAAAGACTTAAAGAGAGTCTTCTCTGAAGAAGAAACAAAAATGGCCTATAGACACATGAAGAAATGCTCCACATCTCTGGTCATAAAAGAAATGCAAATCAAAACAACTCTAAGATTCCACCTCACTCCAGTTAGAATGGCCAGGATCAGGAAAACGAATGACAACAGATGGTGGAGGGGAAGTGGCCAGGAGGGATCACTACTACACTGTTGGTGTGAGTGCAAACTCGTTCAACCACTATGGAAAGCAGTGTGGCAGTGCCTCAAAAGGCTAAACATAGAACTCCCATATGATCCAGCAATTCCACTACTTGGCATTTACCCAACAATCCAGAAACAAAGGCATACTAAACCCACTAGCACAACAATGTTCATTGCAGCGCTATTCACCATAGCAAAGATATGGAACCAACCCAGATGACCCTCAGTTGATGAGTGGATCAACAAGTTGTGGTATTTGTACACAATGGAATTCTATGCTGCTGTCCGAAAGAATGACATCGCCCCATTTGTTAGGAAATGGAAAGACTTAGAACAAATCATATTAAGTGAAGTAAGCCAGACTCAAAGGAACTTAGGCTCAGTGTTTTCCCTCATTCGTCATAATCAGTAGAAACCTTGGGCTCTACTAGCAGAGATTTGCAATACAGCAAAAGGCCATATATAAGGCCATATAATGAGAAGCTAACTGAAAGGGCATCCAGGATATTGAAACAAAAGCCACATAATGAATGATTGTTGTCCTTAATGTACTATATTGTCTCTCATCTCCTTTGCTGTCCCTCGGTTATCCCATACAGGTATGGTATCTCACTTTGTTATCTGGTATATTGAATTTATTTGTTTTTGGATATTTGAAATTTGATAGGGAAGGGGGGAAAACCAAGACGGGTGGGGAGTGTGGGGTTGGAGGGAAATGGGTACCAACACATGTGAAAGGGTATCAATGTATGTGAATTAATGCACCTTCTATCTGGCAAATATCATGTAACCCTTTTAATAATTACAATAAAAAGTATTAAAAAAAAGTTGTAGTGTGTGGGGAGAATGATGGGGTCAAATACATTTCTTCTTAGAAATATACCTCAACTGGTTGCCCTAGATTTTCCTGGCCTTCTTCTTAGAGAAAGGCCTGTTATACTGGATTTGTGGCTTGGCAATGATCTAGCATGTACATCTTCGAGTAAGATATCCACAACTTCCATGACTGAGACTCGAGTTTCCTGACCTTTGGCAACAGCACAGCAACATGTTTCTTCCTCCTGAGCCACAGGCCAAGTGAGCTGGCTTGAGCTGGTTGTTAGTTACAGTGGCTTGGTTACCAGGGTTCCATATTCTGTTCCATTGTGAGGGAGGCAGGGCCACCTTTCAGGGCCCAATGACCAAAGATCCTTGCTCACAGAAGACCTCACCAAAGACATACTGGAGGCTGAATCTCTCCTCCAATCTCACAATATACATGTGGATGTAGTAAACAGCACACCTTATTTGTCCAATCCCAATGTCTTCCACTAGGCCCAACTACCAGTCTGGTCTCAGGCCCAAGGAGCCTTTCTTCGGTAAGATCCAAACTTAAGGGTCAATATTGCCCTCATCCTTTACAAAACATTTGCTTCACGGTGCCTTCTCTGCCTGCATTTTGCCCCTTGTCGAAATTTTTTTTTGTTTTTGCTAGTCTTCGGACTTGACCTCAGATTGTGAACATGGTTCTTGGGCATTCTTTAGGCTTTAGCTCTCCCACCGAGCCACAGCACCACTTGCAGCGTTTTCTATGTATGTGTTAATGAGGAATCAAACCTAAGGCTTTTTGCGTGGTAGCCAAGGACTCTACCACTAGGTCAAACACACAGGGCAACATGCACATATTTTTGACGTCAATCTACTAGGATATTATTAGGTTTCTGTATCCTAACTAATTTTTTCCTGATGATTAGCTTTGCTGTCATGTGTAAAAAATGCAAGAGGGAAAAACACAGAAGAATTAGTGAAATTAAAAAGAAAGCATTACACTCATAGAAAAGTGTTCATTCTTTGTAGGAGAAAGGATATTTGGATATGATGATGATGACTTTATAATTACTATGTCAGGGTTGAGAGTTTGGCATAGTGGTAGAGTGCTTGCCTAGCATCCATGAAGATCTGGGTTTGATTGCTCAGTATCACATAGATAGAAAATCTAGATGTGTCACTGTGGCTCAAGTGGCAGAGGGCTAGACTTGAGAAAACCCGAGGACAGTGCCCAGGCCCTTAATAAAAGCCCCAAGACTGGCAGAAAGGTAAAAGGAAATAAAAATGCTTTTTACGAGCTAATTCACTCACAGCATTTGCTTCTGAAATCTTCGCTTCTGCATCTTGTGAAATACCCCTTTCCCTCAACGTAGACAAGAAAAACAGATCCATCCCATGGTCCACTGTGAGGCCACAGGTTGGGCTAAGAGCTAGTCGGGCACCAACACATAAGTTTTATTCTAATACTTTCCAAACTTTGTACTCAAATATGCTACCTACTTACCAACTTAGGTCAGTTATCCTTATGCTATACCTTTTCTTCATTACTACAATATTCTTACACTCCTACGTTAAGCCTCTTGCACCTCCACTGACCTCTCTCATTCTTTTTTTCTATCTCTGGACCTCTGCTCGTCTTTCAACCCTTATACTGCACGGATCTACACTTGATGGCTGTTGAGCAATATTGTATATGTAGGGGGTTAATTATTCTCTAGGCTCAGAGGGACTTAAAGACAATAGAGATTGGATTGAGAGGCTTATTGTTTTGGGTATAAATCACTTATCAGTGGTTGTATTAGACTGGTCTGTAAGTGCACAAAAAGAAAGTGTGATAATACCAATCAAAACTTGTGAACATCTAGTGTCTGCCAGCTACAGAGGTCTAGGTTGGTTATATCTGAAAAACTATAATCGTATTTAGTAGAAATCTTGCTCCCATAGTCAAATGGGCAGAACAAGAAACTCAAGAAAAATGTCAAATCAAGGAACAACATCCCCCACCCAATGTAAACAGACAATGGAAAAGTCACTGGCAAACCTAGAGGAGAGTCTTCCAAGTGCTACACAAATGCAATTGATAAACATCATTAATGAAAAATGTGAAAATATAAAGAAAGAGATAATGGAGGAAGCCATACCTGAACAAGAGGAAAGCAAAAACAAGGTGATAAGTGAAAAAGAAGAAGCCATAAAGGAGGCCATAATAAAGGTTTTTCAAAGAAAGATGGATGAATTCATAGAATCCACAAATAAAAACGTGACCAAACTCCAGCAAATGTCCGAAGAAAATAAAGCTACTGAGCTAACCACTCAAAAGGAAATCGTGGAGATAAAGAAATCGATACATGATCTGAAACAAGAGATGCAAGGCATCAAAAGTGAGCAATTAGAAGCAAGGGAGATGAAAAATAAAGTAGATAGCTTTGATAGCAGGTTAGACATTGCAGAGGAGAGAATTTCCGTGGCTGAAGATAATTTAGGTATTATAAAGAACAGAAAATGAGTCAATCCAAATCTAGGAAATATGAGAGAGTGCTTCAGGAGGTCCAAGATACAATTAGGAAGCCTAATTTAAGGCTAGTTGGTATTGAGGAGGGCGTGGAGAAAGAGGTCAATCGTATTGGAAATATACTTCAGGGAATCATCTCAGAGAATTTCCCAAATATCCAGAGGGGCAAGCCCATCCAGATATGGGAAGGTTTTAGAACTCCAGACAGACCTGACCAGAAAAGAATATCCCACCGCCACATTGTGATCCGAACTGGATCAATAGAAACGAAAGAAAAGGTCCTAAAGGCAGCCAGGGAAAAGGGATAAGTAACCTACAAAGGCAAACCAATCAGAATAACCCCAGATTTCTCAGCAGAGACCATGCAAGCACGAAGTGACTGGAAGCATATATGTCATGCCCTTAAATCAAATAACTACCAACCAAGAATACTGTAGCCAGCTAAGCTCTCATTCATAACTGGGGAAAGAATAAAAACATTCCATTCAGGGAAAAGCTGCAACAATATGTCGAAACAAAACCAACACTACAGAGAATTCTCAAAGGTGCTCTATACATAGAAAACCAAAATAAATGCAATATAGGGAAAGAAAATGCACCTAAACAGCATACCATCTAAGGACCACAAAACTGTCAAGACACAGGCCCTACTAAAAGCTTTTAAAAATGGTAGGAACTAATAAATATCTCTCAATCCTAACTCTCAATATCAATGGACTTAACTCTCCAATTAAACTGCATAGGTTGTCTAGTTGGATCAAAAAGCAAGAGCCATCGTTCTGCTGTCTTCAAGAGACACATCTTACCCCAAAACAATCATCTTTTGAAAGGGAGAGGTTGGAATAAACTCTATCAAGCTAACTGCCCCCATAAACAGGCTGGAGTTGCCATCCTCATATCAGATACAATAGACTTCAAACTAAAATTAGTAAGAAAAGACAAAGAATGTTACTACATACTACTAAAGGGATCTTTCCTCCCGGAAGACATAACGATCCTAAATATTTACACACCCAATCCCGGAGCTCCAAACTTCATCAAGCAAACTTTACTTACACTGAAACCATACATAGATCGAAATACAGTGGTTGTTGGTGAGTTTAACACACCACTCTCACCTATGGACAGATCAACAAGGCAAAAACTCAAAAGAGAAACCTTAGAACTGAACAACTAAATAGACCAATTAGATCTAACAGACATCTGCAGAATATTCCACCCAGTAACACTACAATATACGTTTTTCTCAGCAGCACATGGAACATTTTCCAAAATAGACCACATCTTAGGCCATAAAGCAAACCTGGACAGATTCAGAAACACTGAAATTATTCCATGCACACTCTCAGACCATAAAGGCATCAAATTGGAGCTGAACACAAATCTCCACCAAAGAAAACCCTGTAACTCATGGAGACTGAACAACACATTGTTGAATCAAAATCAATGGTTAATCGAAAAGATCAGAACAGATATCCAACTGTTTATGAAATTTAACAATAAGGAGCACACAAATATCAACTCCTCAGGGACACAACAAAGGCAGTACTCAGAGGAAAATTTATAGCGCTGAGTGCCTACAACAGCAAGTTGGAAAAATGGCAAAACAACTAGTTAATGTCTCACCTTAACCTCATGGAAAAAGAGCAACAAACCAACCCTAAACCCATTAGGAGAAAGCAAATTATTAAAATCAAAGCAGAATTAAATGATTTGGAATAAAAAAATCTATAGAAAGAATCAACAAAACAAGGAGTTGGTTCTTTGAAAGAATTAACAAAATTGACAAGCCCTTAGCAAATCTTACCAAAAAAAGAAGAGAGCATATCGAAATAAACAAAATCGCAGATGAAAATGGTAATATCACGACAGAAATTACCAAGATCCAGAATATCATGAGGGAATACTTCTCAAACCTTTACGCCAACAAATTTGAGAATCTAGAAGAAATGGATGAATTCCTAGACAATATTAACATACCCACACTGAACCAAGAAGAGCTAACCCAACTCAACAGGCCTATTTCAAGCTCTGAAATACAAATGGAAATTAGACAACTTCCACTTAAAAAGAGCCCAGGGCCAGATGGATTCACAGCTGAATTCTATAAGGTCTTCAAAGCAGAGCTCACACCAATACTCCTCAAGCTCTTCAACGAAATTGAAAATGAAGGTCCTTTACCAAACTCATTCTGTGAAGCCAGCATATCCCTCATCCCCAAACCAGACAGAGATTCATCAAAGAAAGAGATCTATAGACCCATTTCTTTGATGAACATCGATGCAAAACTTCTCAACAAAATACTGGCCAACCGTCTACAACAACTCATCAAAAAAATTATACACTATGATCAAACTGGATTCATCACAGGGAGGCAAAGCTGGTTCAACATACACAAATCAATTAATATAATTCAACACATCAACAGGAGCAGGGATAAAATCACATGATTGTCTCCATAGATGCGGAAAAGGCATTTGAGAAGATCCAAAACCCCTTTATGTTAAATGATGTGGAGAAACTAGTAATCCATGGAACATTTCTCAATGTAATAAAGGCTGTGTATGAGAAACCCACTGCTAGTATTATACTTAATGGTGAAAATCTAAAGCCATTCCCTCTAAAATCAGGAACGGGACAAGGATGCCCACTCTCTCCACTCCTTTTTAACATAGTACTAGAATTCCTGGACAGTGCAATAAGGCAAGAAGCAAGCATAAAGGGGATCCAAGTAGGGAAAGAGGAAATAACACTATCCCTCTTTGCAGATGACATGATTCTGTATTTAAAGAATCCTATAGACTCTACTCCCAAGCTCCTTGAGCTGATTCAAAGCTTTGGAAGGGTAGCAGGCCATAAAATCAACCCTCACAAATCAGCTGCCTTACCTTACGCCAACACTGAGAGGAACGAGGCAATAATCAGGAAAGAAAATCCTTTCACAATAGCCTCAAAGAAAATATAGTACCTAGGAATTAGCTTAACTAAGAATGTAAAGGACCGTTTAGATGAAAACTTTAAAACCCTAAAAAAGGAAATTAAAGAAGAACTAAGGAAATGGAAAAACCTCCCATACTCCTGGATTGGAAGAATCAACATTGTGAAAATGACAATCTTGCCAAGGGCTATCTACAAATTCAATGTAATACCCATCAACATCCCAATGTCATTCTTTAAAGACATAGAAGAGGCAATTCAAAATTTCATATGGAATAATAAAAGACCCCGTATAGCAAAAACACTTCTTAGCAGAAAGAACAGCGCTGGAGGAATTTCAATTCCAAACTTAAGACTCTATTACAGAGCTATAATTCTCCAAACAGCTTGGTACTGGCACAAGAACAGGCCTGAAGTCCAATGGAGTAGAACTGCGGACCCAGATATTAAACCACAGACCTATGGCCACCTAATCTTTGACCAGGGAGCCAAAAAAATAGAATGGAAGTAAGATAGCCTCTTCAACAAGTTGTGCTGGCAGAACTGGTTAAACACCTGCAGAAAACTGAAGTTGGATCCTTCTTTGTCACCTTGCACTAGAATTAACTCCAAATGGATCAAAGACCTGGAGGTAAAAGCTGACACACTGAAAAGTTTACAGGAAGGAATAGGAGATACACTAGGCCTCCTTGGCACAGGTCGAAACTTTCTTAAAAAGGACCAAGAATCACAACAATTCAGAGAAAGGCTGGATAAGTGGGACTGCATTAAACTGCAGAGCTTTTGTATGGCAACGGATATAGCTAGTAAACTAATCAGGAAGCCTACAGAGTGGGAGAAGATTTTCACCAACCAAACAACGGACAAAGGCCTCATTACTAAAATATATCAAGAACTCAAAAAATTGAATCACTCCAAAACTAACTTCCAAAGTAACACCCATCCCATTAAAAATGGGCCAAAGACTTAAAGAGAGTCTTCTCTGAAGAAGAAACAAAAATGGCCTATAGACACATGAAGAAATACTCGACATCTCTGGTCATAAGAGATATGCAAATCAAAACAAGTCTAAGATTCCACCTAACTCCACTTAGAATGGCCAGGATCAGGAAAACGAATGACAACAGATGCTGCAGGGGATGTGGCCAGAAGGGATCACTACTACCCTGTTGGTGGGAGTGCAAACTCGTTGAACCACTATGGAAAGCAGTGCGGCAGTGCTTCAAAGGCTAAACATAGAACTCCCCTATGACCCAGCAATTCCACTACTTGGCATTTACCCAACAATCCAGAAACAAGGGCATACTAAACCCACTAGCACAACAATGTTCATTGCAGCACTATTCACCATAGCAAAGATATGAAACCAACCCAGATGTCCCTCAGTTGATGAGTGGATCAACAAGTTGTGGTATTTGTACACTGCCGGGGCCAGACGGCAGCAAACCAGGGTTCGCGGATTGGGATTCCTGAAATAGTGGCAAGGACTAGGAAAAAATAGAAGGGAGACAAACAGATGGAGTTCGGGAGGACTACAGCCAAAGTCAGCAGTCCAAGAAGACTGTGAGCTCCAGACTGCCGCCTAAGAGACTCTCTCCTTTATTTTAAGTTCCGACCTTAAATACTCTTCTTAAAACTAGGGAGTTGCGAGAAGCTACATTCATACAAAATAGTAAACAAATCACATATAGGATAAATGAGAAAGGATTAACATTGCTTAAAGTCATCATGATAAGAACTGATTGACATTGCTTAAAGTCATCATGATAAGAACTGATTGACATTGCTTAAAGTCATCATGATAAGAGTGACTTCCTTGTGTATACAGTTGCGTAGGTCCAAGGTCAGGTCCAAGGTCATTGACCCCACAGTCGGTCCCCAACATCTCCCCCGTCTTTCTTTTAAAAGATGCGACTTGCTTGTCTTAGGTTGGGTGGATCGCTGACTCTGCCTTACCTGTCATGGGGAACTTCTTCAGATCAAGCTGAAGGCCCTGTCTTAGGTTGGTCAGAGAGGGTCCCCTCTTATCCCATCCTTGACTGCGATTACTCTCGGGGGGGGGGGGAATTCATCCATCTGGGGCTTAGATCTTCGGAGTTGTTCGATTGGTGACTGTTGCAGATGTGACCTTTGGACGGGTACTGGCCACAGGTGTTGATTTGTTCCCAGCCATAGCTTCAGTTGTCACTTTACTTGGAGTCGAAACAACAGGAGTTGGCTTGATATTGGCTGTTGGTGGATCTGAAGTGCTGGCAATTCCTCATTCTTCAGAAGCTGCAGTGGTTTTCAACGTGATCAGTCTCTGCTGTTCTGGGACCTTACTAGTAGGTTCTTGAGGCTCTTTTCTCTGCTCCAAGTGCCTCCCTTGATGATCTCGGAGTTCTCTCTCCAATCTACTGATTCGACCTTCTTAATGGGACTTAAGAGCTGTCATACAATCATCAAGTACATTTTTTTTGGAGTTTTTTTTTGCTAATGTTCCATTCTCCCCCTTCTTTAAAACAATGCAATAATTCAAACCTAAATGATTTTCTTGATTAAACCTTGAACATGTTCACTCACTCATTCACACACTTTCATACTCAAAGATTTTAAAGTGCAGAGAATTAATGTTGGCCATTCATTTTCCGGAAGTTTGTGTCAAGAGAGCTTTGCCAATTTTACTCTTGCAGGTGAGAACCAGGTTCAAAACAAAACTTTAGAAAAAACATAAGGATCCATATTTAAAACTGGTACCAATTTCAAAGACAAAACTGGACAAGAAAAAATATGTAACATGAACAAGACAAAGAAACAGAGACTTTTACACTTAACACAAAAACATGAATTCAGGTCTTTTCCGCATTACTGGATGCATTACTGGAGGGTTGGGGGTGAAGGTCCAGTGGGTCGCTGCTTGGATGACCACTGTCACTCTCCACAATCTGAACATAGCGTTCGGGCAGCCAGCGGGCATCATTTTCTTCCTGTGAGAAAACACATACATGCCCTCTACCCCAGGTTAGAACAGGATCTGGTCCGTGCCAAGCACCAGTTAGGGGATCCTTCCATTTTACTAAGGCAAAAGCACGCTGCTCTCTTTTTTCCCAGAATCGCTGAGCAGCAGATAAATTATTTGAATCCAGATTCAAAAAATTTAAAACAAATAAAGCATGATTAAGTATATTCACAGGGGTAGCGGGAAACGATTCTCCTTTCTGTATTTTAGCAATTTGATGTTTTAATAATCCATTAGCTCTCTCCACGATGCCTTGACCTTGAGGATTGTAAGGAATGCCTGTAATATGAGTGATATTATAAGAATGGCAGAAGGACTGAAATGCTTGGCCTGCATAGCCAGGGCCATTACCTGTTTTTTTTTGCGAGGGAATCCCCATCACAGCAAAACATCGAATGCAGTGAGAAATACAATGTTTAGTAGCTTCCCCAGCAAGGGGGGTGGCTAGGATAAAATTAGAATAAGTATCTACAGTAACATGAACATATTTTAATCGGCCAAATGATGGAACATGTGTGACATCCATCTGCCAAATGTGATTAGAAAGCAGTCCTCGTGGATTTATACCTAAATGAGGAGCTGGTGAGAAGGGCACACAGTTGGAGCAAGTTTTAACTATTTGACGTGCCGCTTCTCTAGATAATTTAAACTGTCGGCGCAAGGCTCGGCTGTTTTGATGATGGATGGCATGTGACTGCTTAGCAAGTTCAACTTGAGTTAAATAAACTCTGGTGGCAGAATCAGTAACTGCGTTACCCTCACTTAAAGGGCCAGGAAGATTAGTGTGAGCCCGAATGAAGCCAAAAAAACAGGGGTGGTTGCGAGAACAAAGCAAAGTTTGTACTTGGCGAAATTGGGTCTGGATATTGGAGTTAGTAGTTCCAATAAAGGGAACAGTTTCTATGACTTGAAGAGCACGAATTACATATTGGCTGTCTGAGTATAAGTTAAAGGGCTCGTCTTGTAACAGGACGAGTGCTTGTAAAACAGCCTCTAACTCTACCTCTTGGGCGGAGGAAAACCCGTAACCCAAGATTGAGTTTTCCCATTAATGGTCAAAGCAGCCGTTCCATTAGAGGATCCGTCTGTAAATACTAAAGCGGCAGAAGATAAAGGCGAGGCCCGTACTATGGAAGGAAATAGGAACGTATGACACGCAGCAAATTGGAGGAGTTTGTTAGATGGGTAGTGATGCAAAATTTTTCCCGTATAATTGGCCCAAGCAATGGCCCAAGAATCGCAATGGGCGAATAGCCAATCTTGTTGTTGTGAATTATATGGGACACAGATAAAATGAGGTTCCTGACCTAAATATTTACGGGAATCCACTCGGCACATATGTATCAGATTAGCTACCAAGTCGTAGTAGGGGGTCAGCACTTTGCCGGGTGTTGATGGTAGATAAAGCCATAAAAGTGGGCCATCCTGCCACAATACAGCAGTTGGGGAGTGAGAAGTAGCTAAAATGTAAACTCCCCATGGTTTAGAGTAGTCACAATAGTTCACTTGTTGCTGGAAAATTGCCTTTTCTACGATTTGGATGGCCCTCTCGACGTCGGGATTTAAATTGAGCAAGGATATAGGGTTGGTATCTCCTTTTAAGAGATCAAAGAGGGGTTTTAACTCTCCAGTGGACAGCTTTAAATAAGGCCGAAGCCAATTTATATCTCCTAAAAATTGCTGAAAATCATGAAGAGTTCTTAAGTGTGAAGTTTTAATTGTAACTTTTGGCTTTTAAAATAGTGTGGGCCTAATATATGGCCTAAATACGTAAAGGGGGGATATTCCTGAACCTTTTCAGCTGCTATTATAAGGCCAAAGCGGCTCAGATCTTGCTTTAGTTGTCCAAAGGCTTGTCGTACGACGGTAGGGTCAGAACAAGCCAACAAGATGTCGTCCATATAATGAACAATATAAACAGAAGAGAATTTTTCACGGGTGGAAGAAATGGCTCTAGCTACAAAACTTTGACATAAAGTTGGGCTATTTGCCATGCCCTGTGGGAGCACAAGCCAATGATATCGCTTCATGGGTTCTTTAAAATTAACAGAGGGGACGCTGAAGGCAAAGCGCTTACAGTCTTGAGGCGCCAGGGGTATAGTATAGAAACAATCCTTCAAATCTATAATAATCTTATAAGTATCCTTTGGGATTGCCATGGGGGAAGGCAAGCCGGGCTGTAAGGTTCCCATCAGTTCCATAGTTGCATTTATCTTTCTCAGATCCTGTAACAGCCTCCATTTACCTGACTTTTTCTTTATAACAAAAATTGGAGAATTCCATGGAGAGTTAGAAGGGGCCACATGTCCCAAGTCTATCTGTTCCTGTACCAGCTGCTGAACTGCAATGATCTTTTCTAGAGAAAGAGGCCACTGTTCGACCCATACCGGTTCTTCCGAGAGCCAATTTATGGGATCAGCATGAGGGGCAGGACAAACAACAGCCCCCGTTAAAGAATACCCTAATCCTTGCCTCGGGGGGTGAGACTGGGGTTGGAGTAGCTCTAGCTCCCCCTGTGCTGCTCGGCCTAGTCCCCTAAAGCGGAGGAGGCCTTGATCAAGTAACTTCTTAGTGACCGCAGCACTAGGACTAAACATATACACTCCCATTTTTTCCATGATATCACGACCCCATAAATTAATTGGCAGATGATCCAGGACAAATGGCTGAAAATGACCGGAGTGCCCTTCCTCATCTCTCCAAACAAGGATCGCACTGCTCTTCTGTGGGTCAGTTGCTTGCCCAATCCCCTGTAGGGAAGTCATAGAGGTTGTCAGGGGCCATTGGGCTGGCCAATGCTTTTTAGATATTACAGACACATCCGCTCCTGTGTCTAATATTCCTTTAAAGGGTTTTTCTTGTATAAATATAGTCATCTCAGGCCTCTCTTGTTTTATGCTTTGTACCCAATAGATATCAGAGGGTCCAAATCCTCTCTGTCCGCATGGGGCAGAAGAATTAGCATTCTCCCCATGAGATAAAGGGACAAGTATTAGTTGTGCTAATTTTTGACCGGCTGGGATTGATACTACGTGTTTCGGGGCAGAGGCCATAACTTTGATTTCTCCAGTGAATCCTGGTCAATTTTGCCAGGTGTAATCTGTATCCCTTTAAGGGCTGAGCTACTTCGCCCTAACAGCAATCCAGCCACTCCCGGGGGAAGGGGACCGAAGACCCCCGTGGGGAGAGCCTGTGTCCCCATCTCTGGGGTCAATACTGAGCAGGTGGAGGAACAGAGTTCCAATCCTGCGCTGCCTGGGGTGGCACGGAAGAGGCTGGAGACTGATTTTGGGGGGTTGTTAGAAGATTTACTTGTGGCCGAGAAGAGGGAGGGACTGCCCCATGGTTTTGCGGGGCCAGAGGCTGGCCCCTTCTCCAGTTTCCCGAAAACGGGCGGCCATTGCGATCTGTTCTTGACCTGCAATCTTTAGCCCAGTGCTTCCCTTTACCACAGCGTGGACATGTGCCAGGTAATTTTTCTCTCTTTAACCTGGCCTGGCGTGGGCATTGCATCATCCAATGTCCTATTTGTCCACAAGAGAAGCAACGCCCTGGGGGTCTAGCAGCCCGGGCCTCTGGCCTCTGGCCTCTATATTTTAGAAATTCAGTAGCAGTCTTTCCTTGAGGAGTGGCGGCTAAAGTAAGGCCTTGTACATGGGAGGGTCCAATATCAGCACATAGTGAAATAAAGTCCGTGATTCCTCCCTTATTCCTATGGGGTCTGATAGCCACCTGACAGGCGGCGTTGGCATTTTCATAGGCTATGTGTCTAACTATAATATTCCTTGCGTTCTCATCTTGTACTCGGTGGTCTGCAGTCTCCATTAATCGAGACAAAAATTCTAGATAAGGTTCATTCGGTCCCTGTTTAACTTCTA
The DNA here is from genome assembly GCF_031878675.1 of Megascapheus bottae. NCBI lineage: Eukaryota > Metazoa > Chordata > Mammalia > Rodentia > Geomyidae > Megascapheus > Megascapheus bottae. The sequence goes on from NW_028327724.1 coordinate 1,528,208, forward strand.
CTAAATTTTTTGTACGATTGGAATTACGTAACCTTTTCCAAGCCTCTTTCGCCGCAGCATTTATTTGTAAATAGGCTTCCTTTGCATAACCCAATTGATCTTCGGTGTTTTTATAGATTCCCTCTCCTAACAACTGATCAAAAGTGTAAGGCAGGTTCTTAGACCTATTTGTTTCAATTTTAGCCCGACACTGTGCAGTGAACTCTGTCTCCCATAATAAGTACTCTCCCGCACTAAGGCATGCTCTGGCAAGCCGCTTCCAGTCATTTGGGCATACAATACCAGCACACGCGGCCTCTAATATTACTTGAGTAAAAGGGGCAGTTGGCCCATATTGGGAGCAGGCACTCTTTAAATCCTGCAATAGTTTAACAGTAACAGGTTGATGGTATACTTGTTCATCCTGATCAACTAAACTAGGGAAGCATCGAGGCTCTGAAATATCTTCCCTCTCTCTAGCAGCCTGAGCCAGGTTTAATTGCGATGCACTGTGCCTGGTTGTAGTGCCTGTTAAAAGGGACTTATTGCTAGGGCCTTTAGGCTTGAAAGGTTGGAAAAGGAATTGAGGCCGTAAGGCTGCAGCCGGAGGCGGTGGGTGTGAGGGATAAGGTTTAGAATCAGACACCATAGTGGCCTGAGGGTCATATTTCTTTCCTACTTCTGCGGGGGCTCTCTGCTCTATCCCCATTTTAGATAGTAGATGTAGCATTTCTTCTAACCTCTTTTCTATTGTAGCTATCCGGTCCTCCATCGGCTCAACATAACTTTCCTCCCTCATATTAAAATTTGAATTCTGATACTCAATGTCTACTGGTTGTTGTTTCCTTTTCAAGATCTCACTTAGACTCTCTTGGGCTGCGGCATATGGCTCAGCCTCAGGTTTTCAGAAGGGTCCTTTAATTCATAAAGTTCCCTTAATTCAAGTTCAGCATTCTCATGTTGAGGATCTATGCCTTCAATTACTAAATTCCATACATCAATAGCCTCTACTGGGGTCTTTTCGGGGCCATATACATTATAATAATCTTTAATTCTTTTTCCTATCCGCTGCCAGGCTTTTTGGAATTCCTCCTCTATAGACCTCGGGCATGCCTCCTCGAGAAACTGTAGGAAGCTCTGAAGCACCCCTTTTTCCACCCACATTTCGTGGGCTTCAAGTAGGCCTGTTAAGATTGGTAAATATGACATATAGCTATTAACTTGACCCATAATTTTTTCTCCTGACTATACACTCTCCTAATAGTCCTACGACGTGTTACTCACCAGAGCGGGGGTCCTTCACCTTGTCCCAGATTTTCAGGTCCCTGTTCGGGCGCCAGTTGCCGGAGCCAGCCGGCAGCAAACCAGGGTTCGCGGATAGGGATTCCTGAAATAGGGGCAAGGACTAGGAAAAAATAGAAGAGAGACAAACAGATGGAGTTCGGGAGGACTACAGCCCAAGTCAGCAGTTCAAGAAGACTGTGAGCTCCAGACTGCCGCCTAAGAGACTCTCTCCTTTATTTTAAGTTCTGACCTTAAATACTCTTCTTAAAACTAGGGAGTTGCCAGAAGCTACATTCATACAAAATAGTAAACAAATCACATATAGGATAAATGAGAAAGGATTAACATTGCTTAAAGTCATCATGATAAGAACTGATTGACATTGCTTAAAGTCATCCTGATAAGAACTGATTGACATTGCTTAAAGTCATCATGATAAGAGTTACTTCCTTGTGTATACAGTTGCTTAGGTCCAAGGTCAGGTCCAAGGTCATTGACCCCACAGTCGGTCCCCAACAGTACACAAAGGAATTCTATGCTGCTGTCAGAAAGAATGACATCGGCCCATTTGTTAGGAAATGGAAAGACTTAGAACAAATCATATTAAGTGAAGTAAGACCGACTCAAAGGAACTTAGGCTCAGTGGTTTTCCTCATTCGTCATAATCAGTACAAACCTTGGGCTCTACTAGCAGAGATTTGCAATAGAACAAAAGGCCATATATAAGGCCATATAATGTGAAGCTAATTGAAAGGACCTCCAGGATATTGAAACAAAAGCCACATAATGAATGATTGTTGTCCTTAATATACTATGTTGTCTCTCATCTCCTTTGCTGTCCCTTGGTTATCCCATATTGGTATAGTATCTCACTTTGTTATCTGATATATTGAATTTATTTGTATTTGGATATTTGAAATTTGATAGGGAAGGGGGGAAAACCAAGACGGGTGGGGGGTTTGCGGTTGGAGGGAAATGGGTACCAAGACATGTGAATGGGTATCAATGTATGTGAATTAATGCACCTTCTATCTGGCAAATAGCATGTAATCCTTTTACTAATTACAATAAAAAAATTAAAAAAAAGAAAGTTGTTGTGTGTGGGGAGGATGATGGGGTCAAATACATTTCTTCTTAGAAATATACCTCATGTGGTTGCCCTGGATTTTCCTGGCCTTCTTCTTAGAGAAAGGACTGTTATACTGGATTTGTGGCTTGGCAATGATCTAGCATGTACATCTTCGAGTAAGACAGCCACAACTTCCATGCCTGAGACTCAAGTTTCCTGAACTTTGGCAACAGCACAGCAACATCTTTCTTCCTCCTGAGCCACAGGCCATGTGAGCTGGCTTGAGTTGGTTGTTAGTTAGAGTGGCTTGGTTACCAGGGTTCCATATTCTGTTCCATTGTGAGGGAGGCAGGGTCACCTTTCAGGGCCCAATGACCAAAGAACCTTGCTCACAGAAGACCTCACCAAAGACATACTGGAGGCTGAATCTCTCCTCCAATCTCACAATATACATGTGGATGTAGTAAACAGCACACCTTATTTGTCCAACCCCAATGTCTTCCACTGGGCCGACTACCAGTCTGGTCTGAGGCTCAAGGAGCCTTTCTTAGGTAAGATCCAAACTTAAGGGTCAATATTGCCCTCATCCTTTACAAAACATTTGCTTCACAGTGCCTTCTCTGCCTGCATTTTGCCCCTTGTCGAATTTTTTTTGTTTGTGCTAGTCTTGGGACTTGACCTCAGAGTGTGAACATTGTTCTTGGGCTTTCTTTAGGCTTTAGGTGTCCCACCGAGCCACAGCACCACTTGCAGCATTTTCTATGTATGTGGTAATGAGGAATCAAACCTTAGGTTTTTTGCGCAGTAGCCAAGGACTCTACCACTAGGTCAAACACACAGGGCATCTTGCACATAGTTTTGACGTCAATCTACTAGGATATTATTAGGTTTCTGTATCTTAATCAATTTTTTCCTGATGATTAGCTTTGCTGTCATGTGTAAAAAATGCAAGAGGGAAAAACACAGAAGAATTAGTGAAATTTAAAAAAAAGCATTACACACATAGATAAGTGTTCATTCTTTGTAGGGGAAAGGATATTTTGATATGACGATGATGACTTTATAATTACTACGTCAGGGTTGAGAGTTTGGCATAGTGGTAGAGTGCTTGCCTAGCATCCATGAAGATCTGGGTTTGATTGCTCAGTATCACATAGATAGAAAATCTAGATGTGGCACTGTGGCTCAAGTGGCAGAGGGCTAGACTTGAGAAAACCCGAGGACAGTGCTCAGGCCCTGAATTCAAGCCACAAGACTGGCAGAAAGATAAAAGAAAATAAAAATGCTTTTTACGAGCTAATTCACTCACAGCATTTGCTTCTGAAATCTTCGCTTCTGCATCTTGTGAAATACCCCTTTCCCTCAACGTAGACAAGAAAAACAGATCCATCCCATGGTCCACTGTGAGGCCACTGGTTGGACTAAGAGCTAGTCGTGCAGCAACACACAAGTTTTATTCTAATACTTTCCAAACTTTGTTCTCAAATATGCTACCTACTTACCAGCTTAAGTCAGTTATCCTTATGCTATACCTTTTCTTCATGACTACAATATTCTTCAACTCCTACGTTAATCCTCTTGCACCTCCCCTGACCTCTCTCATTCTTTTTTTCTATCTCTGGACCTCTGCACGTCTTTCAACCCTTATACTTCACGGATCTACACTTGATGGCTGTTGAGCAATATTATATATGTAGGTAGTTAATTATTCTCTAGGCTCAGAGGGACTTAAAGACAATAGAGTTTGGATTGAGAGGCTTATTGTTTTGGGTATAAATCGCTTATCATTGGTTGTATTAGACTGTAAGTGCACAAAAAGAAAGAGTGATAATACCAATCAAAACTTGTAAACATCTAGTGTCTGCCAGCTACAGAGATCTAGGTTGGTTATATCTGAAAATCTATAATTGTATTTAGTAGTAATCTTGCTCCCATTTTCAAATGGGCAGAACAAGAAACTCAAGAAAAATGTCAAATCAAGAAACAACATCCCCCACCCAATGTAAACAGACAATGGAACAGTCACTCGCAAACCTATAGGAGAGTCTTCCAAGTGCTACACAAATGCAATTGATAAACATCATTAATGGAAAATGTGAAAATATAAAGAAAGAGATAATGGAGGAAGCCATAGCTGAAAAAGAGGAAAGCATAAACAAGGTGATAGGTGAAAAAGAAGAAGCCATAAAGGAGGCCATAATAAAGGTTTTTCAAAGAAAGATGGATGAATTCATAGAATCCACAAATAAAAACGTGAGCAAACTCCACCAAATGTCCCAAGAAAATAAAGCTACTGAGCTAACCATTCAAAAGGAAATCAAGGAGATAAAGAAATCCATACATGATCTAAAACAAGAGATGCAAGGCATCAAAAATGAGCAATTAGAAGCAAGGGAGATGAAAAGAAAGTAGATAGCTTTGATAGCAGGTTAGACAATGCAGAGGAGAGAATTTCCAGGGCTGAAGATAATTTAGGTATTATAAAGAACAGAAAATGATTCAATCCAAATCTAGGATATATGAGAGAGCACTTCAGGAGGTCCAAGATACAATTAGGAAGCCTAATTTAAGGCTAGTTGGTATTGAGGAGGGCGTGGAAAAAGAGGTCAATGGTATTGGAAATATACTTCAGGGAATCATCTCAGAGAATTTCCCAAATATCCAGAAGGGCAGGCCCATCCAGATATGAGAAACTTTTAGAACCCCAAACAGACCTGACCAGAAAAGAACATCCCACCGCCACATTGTGATCCGAACTGGATCAATAGAAACGAAAGAAAAGATCCTAAAGGCAGCCAGGGAAAAGGGATCAGTAACCTATAAAGGCAAACCATTCAGAATAACCCCAGATGTCTCAGAAGAGACCATGCAAGAAGCATATATGTCATGCCCTTAAATCAAATAACTACCAACCAAGAATACTGTAGCCAGCTAAGCTCTCATTCATAACTGAGGGAACAATAAAAACATCCCATTCCAGAGAAAAGCTGCAAGAATATGTCGAAACAAAACCAACACTACAGAGAATTCTCAAAGATGCTCTATACATAGAAAACCAAAATAAATGCAATATAGGGAAAGAAATGGCACCTAAACAGCATACCATCCAAGGACCAGAAGAACTGTCAAGACACAGGCCCTACTAAAAGCTTTTAAAAATGGTAGGAACTAATAAATATCTCTCAATCCTAACTCTCAATATCAATGGACTGAACTCTCCAATTAAACGGCATAGGCTGTCTAGTTGGATCAAAAAGCAAGAGCCATCGTTCTGCTGTCTTCAAGAGACACATCTTACCCCAAAACAATCATCTTTTGAAAGTGAGAGGTTGGAATAAACTCTATCAAGCTAACTGCCCCCATAAACAGGCTGGAGTTGCCATCCTCATATCAGATACAATAGACTTCAAACTAAAATTAGTAAGAAAATACAAAGAAGGTGACTACATACTACTAAAGGGATCTTTCCTCCAGGAAGACATAACGATCCTAAATATTTACACACCCTTTTGAAGATTCTCAAAAGATTGAAGATTCTGCCAGTGTAAGTTAGATTCCAGCATTGATATTAAATAATGCTATGACTATGGTTTTATATTTCAAATAGCACTGTTGACAAAATCTAACACACATTTGCTTAGTATTTGCTTTTGATTTCCCAAGAAGTTCAGTACAAGCTAACATGTGTGGCATATATCGACTGGGAGAAATGATTCAGAATATGTGACTCATTTGAACAGAAGTCACTGAAAAGATACAGAAGCAGGATACCCATATTGTGATAATTTGTATCTTTTGCATATTTTGTGTTTGTTATTAATTCCATTTGTAGTGTACATTTCTAGGTAAAAACTTTTAAAATGTTTCCAAACAATTTGTTATTTCACCGGCAAAAAAAGACATTTATATGCCTGATAAAATTCACAGAATCCAAATTTTTCCATATTATTTTTTGTTTTTTGTGTTTTTTTTGATGGGTCATAGATCTTGAACTCAGCCTGGGCACTATCCCTGAGCTCTTCAGCTCCAGGCTACCACCTTACCCTGGAGCCAAGCCCCACTTCCCATTTTCTAAAGGTAAATTGGAGATAAGAGTCTCAGGTCTTTTTGTGCCAGGATGGCTTTAAACCTTGATCCTCAGATCTCAGCCTCCTGAGTAGCTAGGATTATAGAAGTGAGCCACCACCCCATCATGCTCAGCTTTCTGGGTTTTTTTTTAAACAAGCCCTTTGGCTGGAACTCGGTCTGAGCACTGTCCTTCAGCTTTCCTCAAGCCTAGTGATCTTCTACTTGAGCCACAGCACTACTTCTGGTTTTTTCTGTGTATGTGGTACTGCGGAATTGAACCTTCGTCTTCATACAAGCACTCTACAACTATGCCAAACTCCCAGCCCCTCCACATTAGTTTTTATGATAGATCTTTCCATGCATCCAGGATGGCTAGAAATCCTTCTTGAGTTTCCCAAGATCAGGGAGTATAGGTGTGTCCCATCCTGTGTGGCTACATAACCATTGTTTAGGGTACAAGTCTCTCTTCATTCTACCCATGTAGAGCAATTTTCATCTTCCATGTATAATCATTAAACATTCAGCTCCTGTTCCTCTCTACTCCATTCTCTGGAACCATCGTGCTTTTTAGCTCTAAGGGTTTGTTGATTGTTGGAAGCTCTGGAAGGGAAAACATACCCTAGCTCTTCCTTTATGACTGCTGTATTTTTAGTTTACTGTAATCAAGATTCATCTGTAAAATATAGTAAAATGTTCTTCCTTTTCAATGCATTGTTTTGCATATTTCTATCTTTGGATTATTATTAATAGTTGTGAATGGATTCTCCACATATTTGTTCTAGTCTCTGCTTTCTCTTCCGTTAGGTACAAATCTAGAAATAGAAGTGTTGGACCATATTTCTATGTAATTCTATATTTAGTACTTTTTAGCACTCTCCACGCAATTTTTGATTGTTTTATATTCCTTGCAGAAATATTCCAGAGTTCTACTTCTTCTCACTTCCTTCCCAGTAATAGTTAGACTTTGAAAGTTGTTTTTTTGTATGCATGTGTGTGTGTATGTGTTTGTGTGTGTGTATGTGGATCTTTTTGTTTAAAACTATATTTATATTAACATATTTAAAGTAATGAGTTCATTGTAATTTTAACTTTTCTCATGACTGTTAATCTTGAACTTCTTTCTACATTTTGAACTACTATTTCTATATATTCTTTTTAGAAAATCCTCTCCAATCTCCAATTTTTTCCCTTTTTTTGTGGGGTAGTGGGGAAAGTCATGGGGCTTGGACCTTGGGCCGTGAGCTCTTTAGTTTAAGGCTATTGTCCTACCCTGAGTATTGCCCCTCAGTTCTTCTGCTCACAGCTCCCTACCCCTCTTCCCATTATATACAGAACAAAGGTCATCCTCAGTCTTTTTGAAAAAGTAAAACATACAGTAAATTTGTAGTATGAATCAGCAAGAAATAAATTTCTTGCCAGGTGCAGTGACTTCTACCTGTAATCCTATCTACTCAGATACCAGGCTGATATCTAATGATTTGGTTCAAAGCCAGCCTGGGCATTAGAAAGTCTATGAGACTCTCATCTACAGTTAACCACTAGAATATGGAAAATTGCACTGTGGCTTCATAGGTAGATTGATAGCCTTGAGTTGAAGAGCTCAGGAACAGTGCCCAGGCCCAGAGTTCAAGCCTTACAAATCCCCCAGCCAAAAAAAAGAAAAAAAAGTTTCTTTCCCAAGTGATTATTATGCCAGGCATAGAACATTAACATTCTGGGTGTACTTCACAGTATTATTACTTGATACCCTAAGATTTTGCAATATTCTCACAGAACCAGCATATGTCATCATATAATATAGTTCCTTTTCAATGGAATAATTCCATTTATAACCTAAATCTACTCCCCCGACTTATTTTTGTCGATACCACAATTGCTCTACCATGATATGCCACAAGCCATTAAACATTATATGGTGGGTAATTGGAAAGGAATCTCATGGAATTTTGTGCCAGGCTGGCTTTGAACCATGGTCCTCAGATCTCAGTCTCCTGAGTAGCTAGGATGACAGGCGAGAGCCACCAACACCTGGCTTGCCTTTTTATTTTTTGTGGGTCTTGGGACTTGAACTCTGGGCCTAGGCACCATCCCTAAGCTTTTCAGGTCAATATTTCATGTAAGTCTAAACATTTAAGTAAAGCAATACAATTCCAACAAAAAAAGAATAAAATTCCAGACATGGTGTGTCTATAACTCAGTGCTAATTACTTGATGAAAATGTGCCATTCCAGAAGCTGGTGTCATTTGATGATGTAGCTGTGGGTTTCAGCTGGAAGGAGTGGCAGCATCTGGACAATGCTCAGAGGACCCTGTACAGAGATGTAATGCTGGAGACCTAGAGCAACCTGGTGTCTTTAGGTAAGCAAAAGTCAAATTCACTTGCAAGGCCAAGTGCCTTGTTATTTTGCAGATACGTGAATGTTTATCAAACTTTCAATACTATTTAAATGAAAGATTCCAGGCCCTGAGAAGTATCATTACTTTCTAAAGAAAACCTAAGGTAATTTTGTACTCATTCTTGAGGATACCTTCAGGATACTTTGACAACAGTTCTAAATTATGTTTCCTCTAATGGAGACGACATTCCAAACTTACACAGTAATTGTAAGTGGATAAACAATCCAGAATAGAATATATATCATTATTGGAAATAGGATCTACAAATCACTAAACAGTGAGTTTATAATGGAAACCTGGCACTAGGTGCAATGTTTCATGCCTGTAATCTTAAAATATTCAGGAGGAAGAAATCTAAGAATTCTAATTTAAAGCCAGCAATGGCTTAAAAATTGCCATGAAACTATAACTCCAAGTAACCCCTCAAAAATGTTAGTGGAGTGTCAAGAGTTTGACTTTGTGGTTGAGTGCTTGCCTAGCATGCATGAAGACCTATGCATGTAAGTGGAGCTGGGACTCAAACTGGTATTTTTCTAGCCTTGAGCAAGACAGCTAAGTTTATGCCATACAAAATGAATGCAGAGCTGGGGAAAAGTCAACCATGGAGCCAGTGAGAAATGAGAGAAAAGATTTAATAGATAACTTGTGAGTAGGATGTCTGCGAACTTAAAGCAATGATGACCCAGCATAAGCAATAACTCTCTACTGTTTCTAATTCACAGGGCCCTATGTTCCCAAACCTGTATTAATTGACAAGCTAGAGCACTGTGCAGACCTCTGGATAGGAAATTCCTCTGACAAGAATATCACAGGTGAATGAATGCATCTTCATATTGATGTTGGAGCCTGAGCCCCATTGGTAAGTTCATGTTGTGATGTACTGAGCAATAATATTCTTAGTTAGCCTAAATCCTGTGTGGAACCTATGGAATTCTTTGTGAATGAATCAAGAATCATTTTCTTTTCCCAATCCTATGCTTGGTCTCAGGGCCTGAGCATGGTCCTTGGGTTTTCTCAAGGCTAGCTCTCTACTTCTTGAGTCATAGCACCACTTCTGGCTTTTTCTTTGTATGTAGTACCAAGGAACTGAACCAGGTCTTTGTGCATGCTAGCCCAAACCCCCGGCACCAAGAATCATAGGGTGATATAATGAATTCTATGTGGCAGTAGAGTTAAAGTTAGATTTCTCTGTAGAAATCACTGTGAAACAAAATAAAATGAGAAAGCCATGAGCCCGTGGCTCATGCCTGTAATCCTAGCTACTTAGGAGGCTTAGATCTGAGGATCAAGGTTCAAAGACTGACCTATCACAAAAACACCTTAGACTCTTCTCTCCAATGAACCAATAGAAAATGAGAAGTGGGGTTGAGGCTAAAACATAGGGCAGTAGCCTTGAGCTGAAGAGCTCAGGAAGAACAGCCAGGTCTAGAATTCAAGTCCCATGACTGCAAAACAAGAAAGAAAGAAAGAAAGAAAGAAAGAAAGAAAGAAAGAAAGAAAGAAAGAAAGAAAGAGAAAGAAAGAAGAAAGAGGGAAGGAAGAGGGAAGGAAGGAAAGGAAGGAAGAAAGGAAGGAAGGAAGAAAGAAAGAAAGAAAGAAAGAAAGAAAGAAAGAAAGAAAGAAAGAAAAAAGAAATTTCATTTCTTTAAAACTAAGACTATAAATGATTGAGCAAACAAGGAATAAGTCAGGGCATTATTCTCTGATAAGGATAATATCTTTTTGCTGGTAGGAAGAGACTGGTATTCAGAACCAGACCTTTCCACCAGAAATAGAGCCTAGTGGTAGAGTGCTTGCCTACCATGCACAAAGACACAGGTTTGATTCCTTATTACCACATACATAGAAAAAGCCACAAGTAATGAATTCATTGGTAGGGTTCTAGTCTTGAGAAAACCCAAGGACAGTGGTTAGGTCCTAAGTTCAAACCCAGGAATGGAAGGAAAAAAAAACAACAAAGTTTCAATCAACATAAGAAAATTAACTATAAAATGAGCTGGGGATTTTCTGGTCTTCCATTGTTCTGAGGGACAGGAGTGTTAGAAAAGGAATTTTTATAAGACTTCAAATGGAAAGAAACAAATTTCAAAATTCCCACAAATACCTAAATTGATACTTTAGTGAGAAGTTGTAACTGAAGGGATATAGGTGTAAGTCCTTACTCTCAAGAATCGTTCTTGCTTGGATCAAAGGCAAAGAGACATATAAACCAAACTTGTGGCCGTTGAATCTAGAAAAAATTTGTGTTCCTCACTTAATGCTTAATAAGCAAACAGCATTGAAACTGGGTAAGGTAATCCTATCTGCTACTCAGGACCTGAGACTCTTATCTGTAGTTAACTCTAGAAAAGAGTAAGTGGGGCTGTAGCTCAAGGGTAGGGGTTATAGTCTTCTGCTGAACTGTTCAGGGACAGGGCCGAGGCCTATGAACTACAAAAAAAAGAAAAGAAAAGAAAAGAAAGTTTTAAAAAGATGCAAAACATCACAATATTTAGAGTATTTCTCAAAAATAAAAGAAAGGCAGCTATTCCTCAATGTATAAACAAAACAGTATTTGAAAAAAAGCAGCTGCAGGTATAGTATAGGTAGTACTCAGCTTAAAACTGTAGCAATACATAGTTGGGTAATTTCAATAAATATTTCCTATGATATAAAAAGGGAACTATTATATAAGTATCGCGCGCTAACCGATTGCGCCACAGGAGCACTCCTTTGCTGTCCCTTGGTTATCTCATATTGGTATAGTATCTCACTTTGTCATCTGATTTATTGAATATATTTGTATTTGGATATTTGAAATTTGATAGGGAAGGGGGGAAAATCAAGACGGGTGGGGGGTGTGGGGGGGGAGGGATATGGGTACCAAGACATGTGAAAGGTTATCAATGTATGTGAATTAATGCACCTTCTCTCTGGCCAATATCATGTAACCCTTTTACTAATTACAATAAAAAAATACAAAAAAGAGAAGTAAAACACAGAAAAATATTATTGGTCATTGTAAAATATCATTTTCTTAATATGTTAGGGAGAAAAGCATATATTTCTCACAAATCAATTTCCACTTTTATATTTTAAAATATCTAACACTTAGGATGGGAAAGTAAAATCATTACCTTTACAGTAAGGAATATTTGTATCTCATGTATGTTTGTGTCTTTTTTTCTATGACTCATTTTAGATGTCCAGGTAATGGAAAATGTGTTCAAGACCTGCCAGGAAAGTCCACATGAATGTCTTTGTGAAGTAGCAGTTGCAAGTAGTATCGAAGTGGAGGAAAACGTGAGATTAGCAACAACTTTAAATTTGAGCTCTACACATAATCCAGAGCTGATTAGTAATAACGGTAACAACTTAGGGGTGAGGACTGAGGAGTTCATTAAGTGTCAGAACATGCTTCTGTCTCCTAAGCCTGATGAGATGCATGCTGCATATAGATCTCGTATGTCTCCTGTTCTTAAAAAATCCATCAGCTATTCAGAGCATTTTATTCATGATTGTGACAGTCCAAAAGATCTGCAGTATCATAATTCTGTTCTCCCTGCCCAAGAAATTCTTCAGGGAGGGAGGAAAACTGCTAAATGTACTGTGTGATGAAAAATATTGTACTTAACACCGACCATCACTACACATCCGAAAATGTACACAGGAGAGACTCCTCATACATGTAGTGAATGTGAGAAATCTTTCAGTAATGAAATACGCCTTACAATACCTCAGAGCAAATATCCTGAGATATGTGATGCGTACATCAAGTGTGAAAATTAATTTCTGAGAAGTCAGACCTGACGCTCCAACCTCGATCTCCAAGAGAAGACAAACCTTATGAATATGAGGAACGTAATAAAATTTCTGCCCAGAATTCAGCTCTCAGCACACATCAGAGATCTCACACAGAAGAGAAATCTTATGAATGGGATAAATGTGGGAAGACTTTTAGACTGAAATCATACCTCACTTTGCACCAGAGAAGACACACAGAAGAGAAACCTTATGAATGTAACAAATGAGAAAAGTCTTTCACCCAGAAGATACACCTTCGAGTTCATCAAATAACACACACAGGAGAGAAATCTTATAAGTGTAATGAATGTGGAAAGTCTTTCCAAGGGAAGGGAAAACTTCGTGTTCATCAGAGAATACACACAGGAGTGAAACCTTATGAATGTAACCAATGTGTAAAGTCTTTCCGACAGAAATCTTCCCTCAAATTGCATCAAAGAACACACACAGGAGAGAAACCTTATGTGTGCAACAAATGTGGAAAGACCTTCAAGTGGAAGTCATATCTTGATGGGCATAATAGAACACACACAGGAGAGAAAACTTATGCATGTAGGGAATGCGGAAAGTCTTTCAAATGGAAGGTAAAACTCCATGTTCATCAGAGAATATACTCAGGAGAAACACCTTATGAGTGTAACATATGTGGAAAGTCCTTCACACAGAAGCCAAACCTCAACATGCATAAGACAATTCAAACAGGAGAAAAACCTTATGAATGTAACCGATGTGGAATGTCTTTCAAATGGAAGTCTTCCCTCAAATTGCATCAGAGAACACACACAGGAGAGAAATTGTACGAGTGCATCAAATGTGGTAAGACCTTCAGATGGAAGTCACATTACACGAGGCATAACAGAATTCACACATATTAGAAACCTTAGGAATATAACCAAAATTGAAAGTCTTTCGTGCAGTATTCACCCTTCAGGAAGCGTAAGAGAGTTCACACATATGAGAAGCCATAGCAATGTAATAAATAGGAAAGACTTTTTAGTCTGTGGAAGAAAACTCAGCTTGTGTCACAGAACCAACACAAGATAAAACCCTTAATGAATGTAGCAAATGTTCAGTCTTTTCCCCAGAAGGCACAAGTCAAGATTTATCACTAAACACCCACAGGATAGAATCCTATGAATAAAATGAAAGGGAAATTTTGTGGAAGAACTCATAGTTGAGTTTGCATGATACCACACAGACACAGGATAAAAATCGTATGAATATAAGAATATGAAAAATCCATCATGAACGCATGACTAAGTATAAAATGCACATAGGAGAGAAAAACCTTATGAATATTACAAATGTGGAAAGTGTTTGACCTGGAAGGCATACTTCTGTGTTCATCACAAACCTGATTCCCATAGAAGAAAAGAAAACTAATGAATAGAACAAATGTGCAATGACTTTTAATCAGAAGTCAGTCTTCAGTACATTTCAGAACATACACAATAGAGAAATTCTGAGTAATGAAAAACATTTAGCTATATATAGAATCTCTGTATATGGGAGCATTAGGGTAAGTCTTCTAAACAAAGTCAACCGTCAGCAAGCATTAAGAGCACTCACAGAAGAAATAATAGCATGTAGGAAAACCTTTGTCAGAAACCTCTAAAAGCTGACTGTGTGGCTTAGTGGTAGAGTGCTAACCTATCAAGGATGAAGGCCTGGGTTAGATTCCTCAATACTACGTGAAAAGAGCAAGCCAGAAGCAGCACTGTGGTTCAAATGGTAGAGTGCTAACCTTGAGCAAAAGTAGCTCAGGCCCTGAGTTCAAGCCTAAGGATTGGAGAGAGACAGAGAGAGAGAGAGAGAGAGAGAGAGAGAGAGAGAGAGAGAGAGAGAGAGAGAGAGAGAGAGAGAGAGACAGACAGACAGACAGACAGACAGACAGACAGAAAGAGAGAGAGAAAGAGAGAAAAGAGAGAGAAACAGGAACTTCTAAATTTTACAGATATAGAGAAGGAGAGAGAGAAGGAGACAGAAACTAATTTCTAAACTTTACAGTCTTTCTATTTCCTTACAAATTCGTCTATGTCATTCTTTCTGACAGAAGCACAGAATTCCATTGTGTAAAAATACCATATTTGATCTACTCATCAACTGACGGGCATCTGGGTTGGTTCCATACCTTTGTTATAGTAAATAGTGCTGTGATAAATGTTATTGTTCTAGTGAATTAATATGTCCTATCTGGACGATTGGCAAGTAGTGAAATTACTGGATCACAGAGGAGCTCTATGTTTAGTCTTTTTGGGATACTGCCATAGTGCTTTCCATAGTGGTTGAACGAGTTTGCAATACCACCAGCAGTGTAGTAGTGATCCCTCCTGGCCACATCCCCTCCAGCATACGTTATTAGATTTCTGGATCTTGGCCATTCTAACTGGAGTGAGGAGGAAAAGGGAAAGAGGAACTGAAACTTTCTCTCCTTACAGATGACATGAATCTGTATTTAAAGAACCCTATAGACTCTACTCCAAAGCTGCTTGAGCTGATATAAAACTTTGGTAAGGTAGCAGGGTATAAAATTAACCCTCAATGTCAACTGCCTTCCTATATGCCAACAAATGAGAGGAATGAGGCAAGAATCAGGATAGCAACTCATTTTGCTATCAAAGAAAATAAAATACCTAGGAATTAACTTAGAATGTAAAGCACCTTTTTGATGGAACTATAAACTCTGGAGAAGGACATCAACGCAGAACTGAGGAAATGCAAAAACCTATGCTCCTGGTTTGGAAGAAGTAATATTGTAAAAATGGCAATCTTGATAAGGACTATCTACAAATTCAGTGCAATATTCATCAATATCCCTATGTCATTCTTTAAAGAAACAGAAGAGGAAATCCAAAATTTCACTTGGAATAATAAAAGACCCCTTATAGTCTGTCTTCTGGCATGATACATAATGTTTAATCTCACCTTCTCCACCAAAATCTCACCTTTCTCATTGAGACATAGGTGGCCATGTTTACTAGCAGCAAAGGCTCAAACTATTTATAAATAGTCATCATCATCATATCAAAATATCCTTTCTCCTACAAAGAATGAACACTTATCTATGTCTGTAAGACTTTTTTTATGTCACCAATGCTTCTGTGATTTTCCCACTTGCATTTTTACAGATGACAGCACAGATATTCATCAGGAAGAAAAATAGATTAGGATACAGAAACCTAACAACGTCCTAGTATATTGAAGTGAAAAATATGTGCAAGATGGCCTGGGTCTTTCATCAATTTGTAGAGTGCTTGGCTACCACACAAAAAGAGTCCGGTTTGATTCTGCAGTACCATATACATAGAAAACGCTGGAAGTGGTGCTGTGGCTTGGTGGGACAGCTATAGCCTAAAGAAAGCCTAAGAACAATGGTCAGGCTCTGAGGTCAAGTCCCAGGACTAGCAAAAAAATGTGCAAGAGGCAAAATGCAAGCTGAGAAGGCACTGTGAAGCAAAATGTCTTGTGAAGGGTAAGGGGAATAGTGACAGTTAAGTTTGGATCTTACCTAAGAAAGGCTCCTTGAGCCTGAGACCAGGCTAGCACTTACGCCTAGTTAATGACTTGGGATTTGAACAAAAAGGTGTGCTGTTTACTACATCCATATGTGAGGTGGGAAGGGAGATTCAGCCTCCAGTATGTCTTTGGGGAGGTCTTCTGTGAGCAAGGAGCTTTGGTCATTGGGCCTTGAAAGGTGACCCTACCTCCCTCACAATGGAACAGAATATGGAACCCTGGTAACCATGCCACTGTATGTGACAGCCAGCTCAAGTCAGCTCCCTTGGCCTGTGGCTCAGGAGGAAGAAGGATGTTGCTGTGCTGTTGCCAAAGGTCAGGAGGCTCGGATCTCAGGCATGAGAGATATGGATGTCTCACTTGAAGAAGTAGATGGTGGATCAGGGCCAAGACAAAATTCCAGTATATCAGGCATTTCTCTAGGAAGAAAGCCAGGAAACTCCAGGGAAACTCAGATGAGGTATATTGAGAGGAAACCTATTTGAACCCATCATCCTACCCACAAACTACAACCTTCTTGTGTGCTTTCAAGTGACTATACTGAGATTAGAGTGTGTCATTTCCAATCTACTCTATACCAATTCCTCAGTGTGAAGTGTGGTCCCATTCCTACGTTTGAAATATCCACTGTTTTGCCAATACAGTGTGATGGTAAGTCAGCTCAGACTCTGAATGAGCCTTGTAACCTATGGATCCTGGAGGAAGGCCTGTTGGAGATGCTGCTGACAAAGCTGATCCCTGCCTACCAGAAAGGTGATCTCTTTTATGTGGGAAACTTCCTGCACAATTTCAAATAGTGGAGGACAATGTAGTAGTTGCTGGAAATTCTCTTGAAAAAGGGAGTGTTCCCCCTCCAAACCCAGGTTTGCTCACCCCTCCTGGCCAAGTCTTGGAATACTTGGCTCCTCTCTGAGCCTGTTTGGTTCACTGGGGTGTTCACAGGGGAGCTAAGCATGATACAAGTGCACAAACTACTTTATTATGACTGGGACACCATGCCATTTCATTTCCCTCACAAGCTACTGGAGTCTCAACAGTGTGCTTACTGAGAAGTTGGATTTCAGGCATGAGTAAGTGGCTCCCAACTGCAGCCCTCACCTAGGTGACATCCTAGGAAATCCCATTTCCCAGTAAGAAATGAGGTGTCAGTACTATTGGCGGAGGCCTGTGAAATACTGGAGTCAGAGGAAAAGCTGGGGGCTGAATCACTTTTGAGCCATCAGGGAGGGATTGTGATAGCTTTGCCTGTTAGAACCTGAAAGCATTTACATTTTGGTGTGTGGTCCAGTGCTGCCACTTGAACCTGAACCCAGGTCTAAATGCCATCCCTTTGGTGTTCAAAAATTAGCACTGTACCATTTGAGTCATAGGTCAAGTTCTGGCTTTTTGCTGCCTAATTGAAGACAAGTGCCTTTAGACTTTTACTGACTAGACTGGCTTTCCACTGTGATCTTCAGAGCTCAGCCTGCTGGGTGGCTAAGATTAGAGGAATGAGCATTTAGTTCTTTATTTAGAGCGTTCACTTATTGATTTATTTAGAGCATTTACTTAGTTAATTTAAGGTGCGTTTACTTTGGACAGATGCATAGAGGCCTCTCTCAGAAGCTTCTGGAAGTGGGGTGTAAAAGTCATCCTGTTCTCGAGTGTCTCTTACCCCCCTCCCAGCACATAAGTGCACATCTCTGCAGGACAGCCACAGCATTAGAGTCCTGCAAGAAAGGGGCTTTTTTAGAAGGCTCAGGATGGAGAGAGAAGGCTCTCACTTTCCATGTACCGAATGTGCCCACAGCATCATGTGTTCCATCTATACGATGTGAATGGACTTCTACCCGAGTGATTTCTACGAGTTCAAGAACTGCCACACCCTGACACAACTCAAGCTCTATATGAGGCTCCACATGTCGGCTTTGGACCTGCTCTTCTAAACACAAACTTTTTTACCAGCTGGAAGAATGTGCGACCAGTAAGACCAAGAAAAAGTAGAAGTCCTGGTGTGGGTGCCTCAGAACCTGTGAGTAGGAAGCCTATGTGGTCTAGATATTGGTTGGCCCTTACTTCTACAGGGCTTGGCAAAATGCCCTTTATGGGTGGTGTCAGCCAGGTAATGTCTATCCTCTGAAAGGACTCGGGAATAAGCACTGATTAGAAAGACCCTACACCTCCTCAGTGTTCAGTCCAAACTCCAGTTCTACAGGTTCCTCCATTAGATCCTCATGGAAGTTGAGTGACACTTCAACTGGCAGAGTCCACTCTGTCCACTCTGTACCTATTTCCATTCTTAGGTTTGGGTCATCGTGGAAGAGCTTATCCTGAACTCCGGATGAAAAACCCACCAATGGAGCTGGTGACTGATGGAGACTGAGAATCATCACTGCACTCCAGAAAGCATGGGCCTTCTGTAGAAATTACCAACCAGGTTTAGAGTCCTATGGATATACCTTTTGCTCTGAACCCCATGTGTGACACAGTTGAACCTGCAGATACTATGGAGGAAGAAAAAGAGCAGCCAGATTTCCTTCCGTTTCCTTTCACACTCCACCCAGAGTCAGTCCATCTGAGTCAGAGTAACACTCCACTTATTGTGCAAGCTGAAGGGGCACACGCTGGGCTCATGGAAAATGTCCCCATGGGAAGCAGCAAATGTACTCTCAATACTGGATTCATTGGAGGAAAATGAATCCATCCTCACAGAATATCCAGACCCATCCATCTCACTAAAAGAGACTCAATCTCCATTCGACAACCCAGAATCCATCCCCCTCTTAACTCAGGAAGGACATTCTGTTTCTCATGAGGAAGGAGACCCTTCTGAGGACTCTGAAGTAGAATTACTGTCTGAAGGCAACTTGGAGGCCAGTCTGGATTTAGAGCTTCCCTGTCCCCTTCCTAAAAAGACGTCTCTTTATCTTGCTCTCATGATTCTTGTCAAGTATTCATTGTATTTACTTTGCCAACTATTAAACTCTCATTGTTAATATTATGGTGTGCAGTTCTTCAGTGCTTATTATACTGTGTTTTATTTTCCACTTATAATGTGAGACCTCAGACACATAGGTCCTGGGTGGGCCAAAAACCAGACAGGTCTGGTCCCATAGAAGACAACCTTACTGGATATACAGGGAACTATGAAATGCATGGAATCACCAGGAATCCAGGCCAGGCCTCCATGGAAAGACAAGTCAGCTACCAAAGCTTAAGGACAGAGCAGATGCCTGGAAATGTGTTTTGTCAATCGGGAGAAGTGCCAGAGTAACTGTAATATTATGTGGGACTCTGTTCTGTGTGTTCAAGTCTGTTTATATATCCATTGTGCTTTGTACAAATATTTAAGAAAATTAAAACTCCACAATAGCATCAAAAATCTACTTTGGCTTTTAATGTTGCCTAGTTGTAGAGTGCTCGCCTAGTATACAAGAAGCCCTTGATTCAATTCCTCGACACTGCATACACAGAAAAAGCAGATGGGGTACTGTTGCTCAGGTGTAAGAGTGCCCCCCTTGAACAAATGTGGCCAAGGACAGTTCCTGGTCCCTCAGTTCAAGCCACAGGACTAGCCAAACAAGAAATCATACCATTTTCCACACATTTGGAAATAAATCTGTTTTATCTAACCCTACTTCTTTTTTGCCGGTCCAGGGTGTGTGCCACCAAGCCAAACTACTGGCCCCCAACCTTACTATTTTTAATCATTTAATTTTTTTACATAACCATATCTCATGCTGTCTGTATTAATACCATAAACAGTATGCTTAGTGTAATAATGTTAAAGGTAAAACATAAGAAATTAATAACTAAAATTCCTTTTATATTAGTTTTATAGCATTACTACAATTTTATGAGAAAAATTACTTAGAATGTTTGTTTTAGAGTTCAAGTAATCCATTTTGATAAATATATCAACCTACATCATTTATTTGAACACTTTTTAAACTATTTCTTTCAGGAATGAAAATACATATATATTTGTTGTAAATGAAATTTATGACTTGGGGGGACGGGAAAGAGAAAACGGGGGAGGGGGTAACAGTGTTTACAAGAAATGTACTCATTACATATGTAACAGCAATCTCTTTGTATATCACCTTGAACAACAAATTTTTTGAAAAGTACAATAAGTTTAAATGTCTACTTTGGGCAGAATTTTTTTTTGCCAGTACTGGGCTTAGACTCAGGACCTGAGCACGATCCTTGTTTTTGTTTTTGTTTATTCTTAAGGCGCAAGTTCTATCACATGTGCCACAGCACCACTTTTATTTTTTTATCTATGTTGTGCTGAGGAATTGAACTTGGGTCTTCATTCATGGTCGGCAAGAACTCTTCCACTAGGCTTAACTTATGGCCCCAGTGGGAAGGAAGTTTTCCATAAAATATGTAGGAAATATGTACACTAAGGAAAAGCCATCAAAAATAGAAGAAAAATTATATACTTAGATAACAACATGCCAGTATTATGGCCGATCTCTGTAATTCTAGCTTCAAGAGTGGCCTATTTGGACCGGGAGTTGGCTGGCTGAAGTAAAGTGCTATCCTTGAGCAAGCCCTAGGACAGTGCTCTGGCCATGAGATGAAGCCATAGGACATGCAAAAAATAATAATTTAATGCCCGTGACTGGTGGCTCACCCTGGTAATCCTAGCTACCCTGGAGGATCGAGGTTCAAAGACGGCCCAGGCATAAAAATCTGTGAGAATCTTATTTCCAAATAATCCAGAAAATTCAAAATGACAATGTGCCTCAAGTGGTAGAGCTCTTGCCTTGAGCTGAAGAGCTTAAGGTAAACATCCAGGCCCAGAGTTCAAGCCCCATGAGTGAAAAAAAGAAAAAGTAAAAGAAAGCTCTTATCTAAGGCTGGAGTGCACACTAGTGGTAGTTTGCTTGCCTAGTATGCACAAAGCCCTGTGTTCAATTACTCTGTACCACTTACACCAAAAAAAAGCTGGAAATGATCTCAGAAGGTTGGGTTCTGAGGATCAGAGTTCAAAGCGAGGCCAGACACTAAAGTCCATGAAACTGTTACTTCCACTTAAGCACCAGAAAACCAGAAGTGACACTGTGGCTCAAGGTGTTTAAGGTTGTAGCCTTGAGCTGAAGAGCCCAGGGACACTGCCCAGGTGCACAATTAAAGTCTTACAACCAAGAGAGAGAGAGACAGAGAGAGACAGAGAGAGACAGAGAGAGACAGAGAGAGACAGAGAGAGACAGAGACAGAGACAGAGAGACAGAGAGAGACAGAGAGACAGAGAGAGAGAGACAGAGTGAGAGAGAGAGAGGCAGACCGACAGAGACAGACAGAGACAGAGAGACAGAGACAGAGACATCAAACAGTCAGGCACTGCTGGCTGAAGCGTGTAATTCTACGTACTATGGAGGCTGAGATTGGAGGATCTTGGTTCAAAGCCCAAAGCCAGCCTGGACACATATGTTTGTGAGACTTACATCACCAATTAACTACCAGAAACCAAAAATGGAGCTGTAGAGGAAGAGCGCTAGCCTTGAGCTGAAGAGGTCAGGGACAGTCCAGGCCCAAAGTCTAAGCACCATGACGAATCAATAATAAAAAAAGAAGATAGCTAATAGTAATGATGAATAATTTTGGGCTGGGAGTTTGGCCTAGTGGTAGAGTGCTTGCCTAGCATGCACGAAGATCTGGGTTCAATTCCTCAATATCACATACATAGAAAAATGCTGGAAGTGGTGCTGAGGCTGAAGTGGTAGAGCCCTAGCCTTGAGAAAATATAAGGACAGTGCTCAGTCCCTGAGTTCAAGCCCAGGACTGGCCAAATCAAAAGAAGTAGAGCACTGGCATTGAACTGAAGATCTGAGGAACAGCCCAGGCACAGAGTTCAAGCACCACAAACAACAACAACAAAATCTATGAAATGGCAGTGGTGGTTTTAAGCTAAGCAAAAATAGAGTAGAAACTGGTAAAATACATATTTGTGTGTAAGCAAAATAGCCAGACTTATGCATTAGAACAGGATAGCAACTTGAAAAAAAATTTTGTTTTCCATCTCACTAGGTCCTGTCTCTTAATTTATTCAAGTAAGTAAAATGCTGGGTTTTATAATCGTTGCTCTGAATATTAGAAAATCATAATATCTCTCATTAACCAACAAAGACCAGGAACTGGGGCTTCGTTCAAATGGCAGAGTATCAGGCAAGAGAAGAAAAAATTGAAGTAAGAACTTGAAGTTCTTGATCCAGAACCTGCATAGTAACAGAGCAGCAGCCTGGTGATGGTACCTCACACCTATAATCTTAGCTACTCAGGAGGCTAAGATCTGAGAATCAAAGTTTAAAGCCAGCCAAAGTACCCAGTTAACTGCCAGAAAAACCAGACGTGGCACTGTGGCTCACAGATTAAAGCACTAGCCTTGAGCTGAAGTGCTCAGGGATAGTGCCCAGGCCCAGAGTTCAAGCCCCACAATTGACAAAAATCAAACAAGCAAACAAAACTCACAAAGAAGCCTGCAGACAACAGTGGTTCTGCTGAGTCTCTTCTCTATGGGGATCAGGAAATATTTCACTTTTTCTGTCTCTTCCCATCTCAACATTCATACTAAAATAAGACTGTGTTGAAAGTTTCAATTTATAAAAATGTTTTTCATGAAGCACCCTGAAATATTCATCGCTTATATCTCAATTGAAGATAGTTGATTTGGGGCTGCATTGGTACAGTGCTAGCCTTGAGCAGAAAAGGTCAGGGATAGAGCTGAAGCACTCAGTTGAAGACCCAGTGCCAACACACAAAAGAAATTATGCACTTTATACATATTTTCTAATTTCTTAATGAATTTTTCAGTCTGTATAAATATAGGGTACATTCCTTGTTACTTAAGTAAGATTGCTCTTTTTTTTCTTTTTGCCAGTCCTACGGCTTGGACTCAGGGCCTAGACATTTTCATTGGACTCGCTTGCCCAAGGCGAGTGCTCTGCCTCTTGAAACACAGCGCCACTTCTAGCTTTTTTCTGAATATGCGGTACCGGTGAATAGAACCTAGGTCTTCATGCATTCTAGGTGAGCACTCTACCATTAGGCTACATTCCCAGGCAGGGAGATTCCTCTTACAGTCATTGTATATTCACAGAGTTTGATCTCACACACTGTAGGGCCCTGGTTGGCTTTGACCTGTGATCCTAAGCCCTGAGCCTCCTAAGTAGCTGAAATTAAGTTGTGAGCCAGCATGATGGATTCCATTCTTTTTTCTACAAAAATATATGTAGTTATCTAGAATATATCTATAGCTGAAAAAAGTGTATCTCTCCCAAACAAATCTTCAAAGAAACAACCATCCTATTAAAAGGTGGGCTAAAGACTTAAAAGAGTATTCTCTGAAGAAAAAATTAAAATGGGATTTAGACACATGAAGAAATGCTCCATATCTCTAGCAATAAGGGAAATGAAAATCAAAACAACTTTGAGATTCCACCTGACTCCAGTCAGAATGGCCATTATCAAAAAATCTAATAAGAGATACTGGTGGGGAAGTGACCAGGGGGGATCACACCTACACTGTTGGTGTGAGTGTAAACTCGTTCAACCACTAGGGAAAGCAGTGTGGTGTTTCCTCAAAAGACTGAACATAGAGCTCCCCTATGATCCAGCAAATCCACTACTTGGCATCTACCCAATTGTCCAGAAAAAAGGACACACTAAAGCCACTACCACAATGATGCTCATTGCAGCACTGTTTACCTTAGCAAAGCTATGAAACCAACCCAGATGCCACTCAGTAGATGAGTGAATCAAGAAGATGTGGTACTTATACACAATGGAATGCTATGCTGCAATCAGAAGGAATGACATCGCCCCATTTGGAAGGAAATGGAAAGACTTGGAAAAATTCATATTAAGTGAAGCAGCCAGACCCAAAGAAACATAAGCTCAATGGTTTCCCTCATTTGTAATAATTAGTTCACATCTATGACTCTCCTAGCAGAGGATTACAATAACTCAAAAACCTAGGTATATAAGGTCATATAGGATGAGACTAAATGAAAGGATCTCTAGGATATGGGAACAAGAGCTATATCTTGTGTCATCGTTGCTCTTAATCTTGTGTGATTTTTGTCCTTAATCTACTATGTTATTTCTCATCTCTTATTTTGCCCTTCGGTTAATGTCAGATTGTTACTGTATCTGATTTTTCCCTGGCATATTGTATATATGTTTATTTGTTTATGTCAAATAGGAAAGGGAAGGGGGGAAACAAGATGATTGGGAAGGGGAGGGGAGAGGGAACTGGGGACAAAAACATGTGGAGTGGAATAAATGTGTGAGAAGTAATGCAGTCCACTACCTGTAAATGTAAACGTAACCCCTCTATACATTACCCTGAAAATAAAAAAGAGACTATAAAAATATCTGTAGAAAATGAGGTTGGATGATGGAAACAACCAGATGCCCTACTACAAAAAATGTGATACACGCACGCACATACACACACACACACACACACACAAACGCACACACACACAATGGAATGATACATAGCCAACCGACAAGATAAAATAATGGCATTCTCGGGGAAATGGATGAAAAGGAAAAAAATCATATTAAGTGAAGTAAGCCAAACTCAAAGGAACATAGGGAAATGGGGACCATATCATTACATGGGGTATCAAAGTTTGAGAAGTAATGCACCTTCTATCTGGAGAATATAATGTAACCATTCTATAAATTACAATAAATATAAATACATAAAAAGAAGATCTGCACAGAAAAAAATAATAATGGCATTTTTGGGGTAGTGGATGAAATTAGAGTGAATCCTGTTGAGTGAGATAAGTCAAGACCAAGGAACAAAAGGTACATGATATCCTTAATATATGGATATTAGTTTCAAACAGTAGTAGAGCGATGATTGAATAGTTGATACCCAAAGTTCTGGACATAATTTTGGAGATATAAACATAACTACATAGACATAAAAATCTAGGATAGACTATACACTCTATAGACATGTGTTTTATTATAGATTAATCTGTATGTGTGACATACAAAGACTCAGCTTAATTTTTACTATATTCTAAAATCTATGTGCCAGTGATTGTATAGCGATTCCCTTCTTGAATACTTGTTGGTTAAACATGACATTTGAAATATGATGTAAAATTCAATGTTAATAATTTTTTTTAAAAAGAGGCTAGAGGTAAATACCACTAATGTACTTGCTCTAAGTGGTACAGAAATTTTCTTAATGAATCAAGGGGTTTTATTACATCTTTATGCAATTATTTTAGTTCTGAGTGTTCTACACTCAATGATACTTCTGGAAAGATGATATAGCTGACTGTGTAGATGGTATGAAGACATACTGGCCTAAACGTAGAATAAAGCATTGGTAAGTGGCTGTTAGCTGTCCAGATTCTACTGGAATATGTGGAATGAATTTATTAAGCACAATGCAGGCTCTTAGTCAGATCAGGATCAAGATTATGTGGTTCCATCAGATGAATGAGGAAAGATCAGAAAAATCTACTAAGATATCCAGATATACTTTTTAAACTAAGGTATCTGGACTCCTTTTTTTTTCTTTCTTGGTGGGGAGGTTGAACTTTGGACCTGGGCAAGGTCTCTTAGTTCTTTTTCCTCAAGGCTAATGCTGTACCAGTTTTAGCCACAACTCCACTTAGTTTTTGGGTGGATAAGTGGAGAGTAGAATCTTACAGTTTTTTTTGTTTTCATTTTTTTGCTTGCAAAGGCTTTGAATCACCTTCTCCCTGGCTAGTAGAATGACAATTATGACCCTCCAGCGCCTGCCTAGTGATTTTTTGAAAACTGGACTTTATTCCAAATCACATAACTGGTTCCTAGCAAAGTTTTGAAGCCTGACTTAAATGTGACAGATTTTTGTCACTTGGAGACACTCTGTGCTGAACGTTAGAAATCTACCAGCTGAGTCACAGTGGCACTTCCAGTTTTTTGTTTATGTGGTGCTGAGGAATGGAATCCAGGGTTTCATACATGCTAGGCAAGCTTCATTTTCAGCCCAAGGTTTTATGTTTTGTTTTTTCAGTGTTGTTGATTCTAAGGTACTGTATGATGTTCTTTCATTTTCTTTGCTTTTTACCTCTTTTCTTCTTTTTCCCTTTAGTTTTATTCTCTGTAGTCACTGTGTTGAATTCGGGTACCCTGTGTCTTGAACATAGGTTTATGTGATTTGGGGAATGGAGAGGGTATAATAAAATGGTAAAAAAAAAAAACAAAGGAAAAAGGGTGAACCAATTGAACAGTGATACTTGGAAGACACTAAACGGAAATGAACTGAACAATCTGGGTGGAGAGGGGCCTGAGGGTAGGAAAACAGAGAAAAATGAGGGAGGGGATAACAATTTTCTTAAGAAATGTGTTCATTACTTATGTAACCGTATGCCAACTATATATTGACTTAACAAAAAAAATTAACTTAAAAAATAATTTAGCCGGGTATGGTGGCTCACACTTGTAAATGTAGCTACTCAAGAGGCTGGGATCCAAGGATAGCTGTTCAAAGTCAGCCTGGGCACTAAAGTCCATGTGACTCTTATCTCCAATTAACCACCAGAAACCCAGAAGTGGCCCTATGGCTCAAGGGATAGGGCAGTAGTCTTGAGCTGAAAAGCTCAGTGACAAGACCCAGGTGCAGAATTGCAGTCCCATGACTTGAATGATGAATGATACTAGCCAGGCTCTGTGCGCTCACACTTGGAATCCTATCTACACAGAATCAGGTTTTAATCCAGCCCAAACAAATTGCATGATATTCTAATTTACAGTTCATTACCAAAAATCTGGAAGTGGAGCTGTGGATAAAGTGGTAGAACACTAGCCTGAAGCAAAAAAAAACATTTAAGGACAGTTCCCAGGCCCTAGGTTCAAGTCCCAGGACTTGCATAAAACAACAAAATGTGACGCTGAGTCCTCCATCATTTGGTGTTATAGTTCAATATTCTTGATATGCGTCTTAGAAATTAAGTCCCTAGCAAATACTCTCCCCTGAAATTCTGCTTCATAGCTGATTCATAGAATTTCAGCATCATTACTATCACCTTCCAGTTAGCATAGCAGTCTACTACTGAAAATTTGAAGAAAACTTTTGAGTAATCCTAATAAATCTGTGTATCATCTGCACACACATCAAATCAGCAGGAGCTATGTTCTACTATTATATAAATGCATTTAATCCCTTCTTGACTTAAAGAGCCTTAAAGAGTAAAACATATGAAATAGTTATGAAACTAACAGTCACCATTCTTCTACCTAATATTGTAATATATGTTTATAAATGCAAGGACTATTCTGAAGTGTGCAGAAGATAGATTCTAATTATAATATTCTCATGAAGTATAGTTTTTAAGAAACATGTTGCTTGCTTTGGGAAAGCAAAGGCAAGGAAAAATGATATAAGTAAGTTCCCTATTTATCAGAAGGAAAATACTATTGGGTTTAGATCAACTTCATTCATTACCTGCTGATGAAACAAATATTTGCAATTCCTGAGGCCAATCACTTCATTGTGATGCACAATCAGCCAGCTTAGATCAATCTTCCAAAAAAGGAAAGGAACAAATGAGAAGCAATTAAGGTTTCCAAAATGAACCAGGTGGTGGTGGCAGCTCACACTTGTAATTCTATCTACTCAAGGCCTGAAATCCAAGGATCTGGATTAAGTCTGTCTGGGATGAAAATATTACTGTCTGAAACATCATCTCTGTTATCACATCCCAGCTGATACACTCTGCCCAACAGGTTCCAAACACCAAAGTCCATCTCCTATCTGAAATACTATCAAACGTACTCACATATTATTTCCTCTTTGGGAGATAGTTGAAACATGTACCAGAAACATTTCCCGGGCTTCAGATTGGAAGTGGAAATATATACTCACTAGAATCCCCTCTAGGAAATTACAGTCAATCATCGTTCCTCACATCTTGTTAGTTAAATTGAACAATGAGTGTTTGGATCAGAAGCAATGTGTATGAGCATACAGGTTGTAAAAGTACTGTAATCCTAGCTACTCAAGATAAGCTGAGACCTGAGGATTCCAGTTCAAAATCAGTCATGCAATAAATTCCATAAGATTTTTACCTCTAATTAACCAGCAAAAAACAGAGCGTTGAATTGTGCTTAAAATGCCACAGCCCTAAGCTTTGCATTAAAGTGCTAGGGGGTAGCATTCAGAATGCCCACTCCCTCCACTCCTTTTTAACATAATACTAGAATTCCTAGGCAGTGCAATAAGGCAAGAAGCAAGCATAAAGGTGATCCAAGTAGGGAAAGAGGAAATAAAACTATCCCTCTTTGCCGATGACATGATTCTGTATTTAAAGAATATTATAGACTCTACTCCCAAGCTCCTTGAGCTGATTCAAAGATTTGGAAGGGTAACAGGCCATAAAATCAACCCTCACAAATCAACTACCTTACTTTACGCCAACACTGAGAGGAACGAGGCAATAATCAGGAAAGAAATTCCTTTCACAGTAGCCTCAAAGAAAATAAAGTACATAGCAATTAGCTTAACTAAGAATGTAAAGGACCGTTTAGATGAAAACTTTAAATCCCTAAAAAAGGAAATAAAAGCAGAACTAAGGAAATGGAAAAACCTCCCATGCTCCTGGATTGGAAGAATCAACATTGTGAAAATGACAATCTTGCCAAGGGCTATCTACAAATTCAATGTAATACCAATCAACATCCCAATGTCATTCTTTAAAGAAATAGAAGAGGCAATTCAAAATTTCATATGGAATAATAAAAGACCCCTTATAGCAAAAATGCTTCTTAGCAGAAAGAACAGCGCTGGAGGAATTTCAATTCCAAACTTAAGGCTCTATTACAGAGCTATAATTCTCAAAACAGCTTGGTACTGGCACAAGAACAGGCCTGAAGTCCATTGGAGTAGAACTGCGGACCCAGATCTTAAACCACAGACCTATGGCCACCTAATCTTTGACCAGGGAGCCAAAAAAATAGAATGGAAGAAAGATAGCCTCTTCAACAAGTTGTGCTGGCAGAACTGGTTAAGCACCTGCAGAAAACTAAAGTTGGATCCTTCTTTGTCACCTTGCACTAGAATTAACTCCAAATGGATCAAAGACCTGGAGGTAAAAGCTGACACACTGAAAAGTTTACAGGAAGGAATAGGAGATACACTAGGCCTCCTTGGCACAGGTCGAAACTTTCTTAAAAAGGACCAAGAACCACAACAAATCAGAGAAAGGCTGGATAAGTGGGACTGCATTAAACTGCAGAGCTTTTGTATGGCAACGGATATAGCTAGTAAACTAATCAGGAATCCTACAGAGTGGGAGAAGATCTTCACCAACCAAACAACGGACAAAGGCCTCATATCTAAAATATATCAACAACTCAAAAAATTGAATCACTCCAAAACTAACCTCCAAAGTAACACCCATCCCATTAAAAATGCTCCAAACACTTAAGAGAGTCTTCTCTGAAGAAGAAACAAAAATGGCCTATAGACACATGAAGAAATGCTCAACATCTCTGGTCATAAAAGAAATGCAAATCAAAACAACTCTAAGATTCCACCTCACTCCAGTTAGAATGGCCAGGATCAGGAAAATGAATGACAACAGATGCTGGAGGCGATGTTGCCAGGAGGGATCAGTACTACACTGTTGATGGGAGTGAAAACTCGTTCAACCACTATGGAAAGCAGTGCGGCAGTGCCTCAAAAGGCAAAAAATAGAACTCCCCTATGACCCAGCAATTCCAGTACTTGGCATTTACCCAACAATCCAGAAAGAAGGGCATACTAAACCCACTAGCACAACAATGTTCATTGCAGCACTATTCACCATAGCAAAGATATGGAACCAACCCAGATGTCCCTCAGTTGATGAGTGGATCAACAAGTTGTGGTATTTGTACACAATGGAATTCTATGCTGCTGTCAGAAAGAATGACATCGCCCCATTTGTTAGGAAATGGAAAGACTTAGAACAAATCATATTAAGTGAAGTAAGCCAGACTCAAAGGAACTTAGGCTCAGTGGTTTCCCTCATTCATCATAATCATAGAAACCTTGGGCTCTACTAGCGGAGATTAGCAATAGAGCAAAAGGCCATATATAAGGCCATATAATGTGAAGCTAATTGAAAGGACCTCCAGGATATTGAAACAAAAGCCACATAATGAATGATTGTTGTCCTTAATGTACTATGTTGTCTCTCATCCCCTTTGCTGTCCCTTGGTTATCCCATATTGGTATAGTATCTCACTTTGTTATCTGATATATTGAATTTATTTGGATTTGGATATTTGAAATTTGATAGGGAAGGGGGGAAAACCAAGACGGGTGGGGGCTGTGGAGTTGGAGGGAAATGGGTACCAAGACATGTGAAAGGGTATCAATGTATGTGAATTCATGCACCTTCTCTCTGGCAAATATCATCAAACCTTTTACTAATTAAAATAAAAAATGAAAAAAAAGAAAGTTGTAGTGTGTGGGGAGGATGATGGGGTCAAATACATTTCTTCTTAGAAATTTACCTCATCTGGTTGCCCTGGATTTTCCTGGCCTTCTTCTTAGAGAAAGTTCTGTTATACTGGATTTGTGGCTTGGCAATGATCTAGCATGTACATCTTCGAGTAAGACATCCACAACTTCCATGCCTGAGACTCGAGTTTCCTGACCTTTGGCAACAGCACAGCAACTTCTTGCTTCCTCCTGAGCCACAGGCCAAGTGAGCTGGCTTGAGCTGGTTGTTAGGTACAGTGGCTTGGTTACCAGGGTTCCATATTCTGTTCCATTGTGAGGGAGGCAGGGTCACCTTTCAGGGCCCAATGACCAAAGATCCTTGCTCACAAAAGACCTCACCAAAGACATACTGGAGGCTGAATCTCTCCTCCAATCTCACAATATACATGTGGATGTAGTATACAGCACACCTTATTTGTCCAATCCCAATGTCTTCCACTAGGCCCAACTACCAGTCTGGTCTCAGGCTCAAGGAGCCTTTCTTAGGTAAGATCCAAACTTAAGGGTCAATATTGCCCTCATCCTTTACAAAACATTTGCTTCACAGTGCCTTCTCTGCCTGCATTTTGCCCCTTGTCGAATTTTTTTTTGTTTTTGCTAGTCTTGGGACTTGACCTCAGAGTGTGAACATTGTTCTTGGGTTTTCTTTAGGCTTTAGCTGTCCCACCGAGCCACAGCACCACTTGCAGCGTTTTCTATCTATGTGCTAATGAGGAATCAAACCTGAGTCTTTTTGCTTGGTAGCCAAGTACTCTACCACGAGGTCAAACACACAGGGCATCTTGCACATATTTTTTACGTCAATCTACTAAGATATTATTAGGTTTCTGTATCCTAATCACTTTTTTCCTGATGATTAGCTTTGCTGTCAAGTGTAAAAAATGCACGAGGGAATAACACAGAAGAATCAGTGAAATTAAAAAAAAAGCATTAGACACAGTTAAGTGTTCATTCTTTGTCGCAGAAAAGATATTTGGATATGATGATGATGATGATGACTTTATAATTACTATGTCAGTGTTGAGAGTTTGGCATAGTGGTAGAGTGCTTGCCTAGCATCCATGAAGATCTGGGTTTGATTGCTCAGTATCACATAGATAGAAAATCTAGATGTGGCACTGTGGCTCAAGTGGCAGAGGACTAGACTTGAGAAACCCGAGGACAGTGCTCAGGCCCTGAATTCAAGCCCAAAGACTGGAAGAAAGATAAAAAAAAATAAAAATGCTTTTTACGAGCTAATTCACTCACAGCATTTGCTTCTGAAATCTTCGCTTCTGCATCTTCTGAAATACCCCTTTCCCTCAACGTAGACAAGAAAAACAGATCCATCCCTTGATCCACTGTGAGGCCACTGGTTGGGCTAAGAGCTAGTCGTGCAGCAACACATAAGTTTTATTCTAATACTTTCCAAACTTTGTACTCAAATATGCTACCTACTTACCAACTTAGGTCAGTTATCCTTATGCTATACCTTTTCTTCATTACTACAATATTCTTACACTCCTACGTTAATCCTTTTGTACCTCCCCTGACCTCTCTCATTCTTTTTTTCTATCTCTGGACCTCTGCTCGTCTTTCAACCCTTATACTGCACGGATCTACACTTGATGGCTGTTGAGCAATATTGTATATGTAGGTGGTTACTTATTCTCTAGGCTCAGAGGGACTTAAAGGCAATAGAGATTGGATTGAGAGGCTTATTGTTTGGGGTATAAATCGCTTATCAGTGGTTGTATTAGACTGGTCTGTAAGTGCACAAAAAGAAAGAGTGATAATACCAATCAAAACTTGTGAACATCTAGTGTCTGCCAGCTACAGAGGTCTAGGTTGGTTATATCTGAAAAACTATAATCGTATTTAGTAGTAATCTTGCTCCCATTTTCAAATGGGCAGAACAAGAAACTCAAGCAAAATGTCAAATCAAGAAACAACATCCCCCACCCAATGTAAATAGACAATGGAACAGTCACTGGCAAACCTAGAGGAGAGTCTTCCAAGTGCTACACAAATGCAATTGATAAACATCATTAATGGAAAATGTGAAAATATAAAGAAAGAGATAATGGAGGAAACCATAGCTGAACAAGAGGAAAGCAAAAACAAGGTGATAAGTGAAAAAGAAGAAGCCATAAAGGAGGCCATAATAAAGGTTTTTCAAAGAAAGATGGAGGAATTCATAGGATCCACAAATAAAAACCGGACCAAACTCCAGCAAATGTCCAAAGAAAATAAAGCTACTGAGCTAACCACTCAAAAGGAAATCAAGGAGATAAAGAAATCCATACATGATCTAAAACAAGAGACGCAAGGCATAAAAAGTGAGCAATTAGAAGCAAGGGAGATGAAAAATAAAGTAGATAGCTTTGATAGCAGGTTAGACAATGCAGAGGAGAGAATTTCCGGGGCTGAAGATAATTTAGGTATTATAAAGAACAGAAAATGAGTCAATCCAAATTTAGGAAATATGAGAGAGCGCTTCAGGAGGTCCAAGATACAATTAGGAAGCCTAATTTAAGGCTAGTTGGTATTGAGGAGGGCGTGGAGAAAGAGGTCAATGGTATTGGAAATATACTTCAGGGAATCATCTCAGAGAATTTCCCAAATATCCAGAAGGGCAGGCCCATCCAGATACGAGAAGCTTTTAGAACCCCAAACAGACCTGACCAGAAAAGAACATCCCACCGCCACATTGTGATCCGAACTGGATCAATAGAAACGAAAGGAAAGATCCTAAAGGTAGCCACGGAAAAGGGATCAGTAACCTACAAAGGCAAACCAATCAGAATAACCCCAGATTTCTCAGCAGAGACCATGCAAGCACGAAGTGACTGGAAGCATATATGTCATGCCCTTATATCAAATAACTACCAACCAAGAATACTGTAGCCAGCTAAGCTCTCATTCATAACTGAGGGAAAAATAAAAACATTCCATTCCAGGGAAAAGCTGCAACAATATGTCGAAACAAAACCAACACTACAGAGAATTCTCAAAGATGCTCTATACATAGAAAACCAAAATAAATGCAATATAGGGAAAGAAATGGCACCTAAACAGCATACCATCTAAGGACCACAAGAACTGTCAAGACACAGGCCCTACTAAAAGCTTTTACAAATGGTAGGAACTAATAAATATCTCTCAATCCTAACTCTCAATATCAATGGATTTAACTCTCCAATTAAACGGCATAGGTTGTCTAGTTGGATCAAAAAGCAAGAGCCATCGTTCTGCTGACTTCAAGAGACACATCTTACCCAAAAACAATCATCTTTTGAAAGTGAGAGGTTGGAATAAACTCTATCAAGCTAACTGCCCCCATAAACAGGCTAGAGTTGCCATCCTCATATCAGGTACAATAGACTTCAAACTAAAATTAGTAAGAAAAGACAAAGAAGGTGACTACATACTACTAAAGGGATCTTTCGTCCCTGAAGACATAACGATCCTAAATATTTACACACCCAATCCCGGAGCTCCAAACTTCATCAAGCAAACTTTACTTACACTGAAACCATACATAGATCGAAATACAGTGATTGTTGGTGAGTTTAACACACCACTCTCACCTATGGACAGATCAACAAGGCAAAACTCAACAGAGAAACCTTAGAACTGAACAACTATATAGACCAACTAGATGTAACAGACATCTGCAGAATATTCCACCCAGTAACACCACAATATACGTTTTTCTCAGCATCACATGGAACATTTTCCAAAATAGACCACATCTTAGGCCATAAAGCAAACCTGGACTGATTCAGAAACACTGAAATTATTCCATGCACACTCTCAGACCATAGCGGCATCAAATTGGAGCTGAACACACATCTCCACCAAAGAAAACTCTGTAACTCATGGAGACTGAACAACACATTGTTGAATCAAAAACAATGGGTAATCGAAGAGATCAGAACAGATATCCAACTGTTTATGAAATTTAATAATAAGGAGCAGACAAATATCAACTCCTTAGGGACACAACAATGGCAGTACTCAGAGGAAAATTTATAGCGCTGAGTGCCTACAACAGCAAGTTGAAAAAATGGCAAACCAACTAGTTAATGTCTCACCTTAACCTCCTGGAAAAAGAGCAACAAACCACCCTAAACCCATTAAGAGAAAGCAAATTATTAAAATCAAAGCAGAATTAAATGATTTGGAATAAAAAAACTATAGAAACCATCAACAAAACAAGGAGTTGTTTCTTTGAAAGAATTAACAAAATTGACAAGCCCTTAGCAAATCTTACCCAAAAAAGAAGAGAGCATATCGAAATAAACAAAATCGCAGATGAAAATGGTAATATCACGACAGAAATTACCAAGATCCAGAATATCATGAGGGAATACTTCTCAAACCTTTACGCCAACAAATTTGAGAATCTAGAAGAAATGGATGAATTCCTAGACAATATTAACATACCCACACTGAACCAAGAAGAGCTAACCCAACTCAACAGGCCTATTTCAAGCTCTGAAATAGAAATGGAAATTAGACAACTTCCAGTTAAAAAGAGCCCAGGGCCAGATGGATTCACAGCTGAATTCTATAAGGTCTTCAAAGCAGAGCTCACACCAATACTCCTCAAGCTCTTCAACGAAATTGAAAATGAAGGTTCTTTGCCAAACTCATTCTGTGAAGCCAGTATATCCCTCATCCCCAAACCAGACAGAGATTCATCAAAGAAAGAGATCTATAGACCCATGTCTTTGATGAACATCGATTCAAAACTTCTCAACAAAGTACTGGCCAACCTTCTACAACAACTCATCAAAAAATTATACACTATGATCAAACTCGATTCATCACAGGGAGGCAAAGCTGGTTCAACATACACGAATCAGTTAATATAATTCAACACATCAACAGGAGCAGGGATAAAATCACATGATTGTCTCAATAGATGCGGAAAAGGCATTTGACAAGATCCAAAACCCCTTTATATTAAAAGATGTGGAGAAACTAGGAATCCATGGAACATTTCTCAATGTAATAAAGGCTGTGTATGAGAAACCCACTGCCAGTATTATACTTAATGGTGAAAATCTAAAGCCATTCCCTGTAAAATCAGGAACGAGACAAGGATGCCCACTCTCTCCACTCCTTTCTAACATAGTACTAGAATTCCTAGGCAGTGCAATAAGGCAAGAAGCAAGCAGAAAGGGGATCCAAGTAGGGAAAGAGGAAATAAAACTATCCCTCTTTGCAGATGACATGATTCTGTATTTAAAGGATCCTATAGACTCTACTCCCAAGTTCCTTGAGCTGATTCAAAGCTTTGGAAGGGTAGCAGGCCATAAAATCAACCCTGACAAATTAACTGCCTTATTTACGCCAACACTGAGAGGAACGAGGCAATAATGAGGAAAGAAATTCCTTTCACAATAGCTTCAAAGAAAATAAAGTACCTAGCAGTTAGCTTAACTAAGAATGTAAAGGACCGTTTAGATGAAAACTTTAAAACCATAAAAAAGGAAATTAAAGCTGAACTAAGGAAATGGAAAAACCTCCCATACTCCTGGATTGGAAGAAGCAACATTGTGAAAACGACAATCTTTCCAAAGGCTATCTACAAATTCAATGTAATACCAATCAACATCCCAATGTCATTCTTTAAAGAAATAGAAGAGGCAATTCAAAATTTCATATGGAATAATAAAAGACCCCGTATAGCAAAAACACTTCTTAGCAGAAAGAACAGCGTTGGAGGAATTTCAATACCAAACTTAAGACTCTATTACAGAGCTATAATTCTCAAAACAGCTTGGTACTGGCACAAGAACAGGCCTGAAGTCCAATGGAGTAGAACTGCGGACCCAGATATTAAACCACAGACCTATGGCCACCTAATCTTTGACCAGGGAGCCAAAAAAATAGAATGGAAGAAAGATAGCCTCTTCAACAAGTTGTGCTGGCAGAACTGGTTAAACACCTGCAGAAAACTGAAGTTGGATCCTTCTTTGTCACCTTGCACTAGAATTAACTCCAAATGGATCAAAGACCTGGAGGTAAAAGCTGACACACTGAAAAGTTTACAGGAAGGAATAGGAGATACACTAGGCCTCCTTGGCACAGGTCGAAACTTTCTTAAAAAGGACCAAGAATCACAACAAATCAGAGAAAGGCTGGATAAGTGGGACTGCATTAAACTGCAGAGCTTTTGTATGGCAACGGATATAGCTAGTAAACTAATCAGGAAGCCTACAGAGTGGGAGAAGATCTTCACCAACCAAACAACGGACAAAGGCCTCATATCTAAAATATATCAACAACTCAAAAAATTGAATCACTCCAAAACTAACATCCAAAGTAACACCCATCCCATTAAAAAATGGGCCAAAGCCCTAAAGAGAGTTTTCTCTGAAGAAGAAACAAAAATGGCCTATAGACACATGAAGAAATGCTCCACATCTCTGGTCATAAAAGAAATGCAAATCAAAACAACTCTAAGATTCCATCTCACTCCAGTTAGAATGGCCAGGATCAGGAAAACGAATGACAACAGATGCTGGAGGGGATGTGGCCAGGAGGGATCACTACTACACTGTTGGTGGGAGTGCAAACTCGTTCAACCACTATGGAAAGCAGTGTGGCAATGCCTCAAAGGCTAAACATAGAACTCCCCTATGACCCACCAATTCCACTACTTGGCATTTACCCAACAATCCAGAAACAGGGGCATACTAAACCCACTAGCACAAAAATGTTCATTGCAGCACTATTCACCATAGTTAAGATATGGAACCAACCCAGATGTACCTCAGTTGATGAGTGGATCAACAAGTTGTGGTATTTGTACACAATGGAATTCTATGCTGCTGTCAGAAAGAATGACATCGCCCCATTTATTAGGAAATGGAAAGACTTAGAACAAATCATATTAAGTGAAGTAAGCCAGACTCAAAGGAACTTAGGCTCAGTGGTTTCCCTCATTCGTCATAATCAGTAGAACCCTTGGGCTCTACTAGCAGAGATTGTCAATAGAGCAAAAGGCCATATATAAGGCCATATAATGTGAAGCAAATTTAAAGGACCTCCAGGATATTGACACAAAAGCCATATAATGAATGATTGTTGTCCTTAATGTACTATGTTGTCTCTCATCTCGTTTGCTGTCCCTTGGTTATCCCATATTGGTATAGTATCTCACTTTATCTTATATATTGAATTTATTTGTATTTGGATATTTGAAATTTGATAGGGAAGGGGGGAAAACGAAGACGGGTGGGGGTTGTGGGGTTGGAGGGAAATGGGTACCAAGACATGTGAAAGGGTATCAATGTATGTGTATTAATGCACCTTCTATGTGGCAAATATCATCTAACCTTTTTACTAATTACAATAAAAAAATGAAAAAAAAGAAAGTTGTAGTGTGTGGGGAGGATGATGGGGTGAAATACATTTCTTCTTAGAAATTTACCTCATCTGGTTGCCCTGGATTTTCCTGGCCTTCTTCTTAGAGAAAGTTCTGTTATACTGGATTTGTGGCTTGGCAATGATCTAGCATGTACATCTTCGAGTAAGACATCCACAACTTCCATGCCTGAGACTCGAGTTTCCTGACCTTTGGCAACAGCACAGCAACATCTTTCTTCCTCCTGAGCCACAGGCCAAGTGAGGTGGCTTGAGCTGGTTGTTAGTTACAGTGGCTTGGTTACCAGTGTTCCATATTCTGTTCCATTGTGAGGGAGGCAGGGTCACCTTTCAGGGCCCAATGACCAAAGATCCTTGCTCATAAAAGACCTCACCAAAGACATACTGGAGGCTGAATCTCTCCTCCAATCTCACAATATACATGTGGATGTAGTAAACAGCACACCTTATTTGTCCAATCCCAATGTCTTCCACTAGGCCCAACTACCAGTCTGGTCTCAGGCTCAAGGAGCCTTTCTTAGGTAAGATCCAAACTTAAGGGTCAATATTGCCCTCATCCTTTACAAAACATTTCTTCACAGTGCCTTCTCTGCCTGCATTTTGCCCCTTGTCGAATTTTTTTTTGTTTTTGCTAGTCTTGGGACTTGAATTCAGAGTGTGCACACTGTTCTTGGGAATTCTTTAGGCTTTAGCTGTCCCACCGAGCCACAGCACAACTTGCAGCGTTTTCTATGTATGTGGTAATGAGGAATCAAACCTGAGTCTTTTTGCTTGGTAGCCGAGTATTCTACCACTAGGTCAAACACACAGGGCATCTTGCACATATTTTTGACGTCAATCTACTAGGATATTATTAGGTTTCTGTATCCTAATCAATTTTTTCCTGATGATTAGCTTTGCTGTCAAGTGTAAAAAATGCAAGAGGGAAAAACACAGAAGAATTAGCGAAATTAAAAAAAAGCATTAGACACAGTTAAGTGTTCATTCTTTGTAGGACAAAGGTATTTGGATATGATGATGATGATGATGATGATAACTTTATAATTACTATGTCAGGGTTGAGAGTTTGGCATAGTGGTAGAGTGCTTGCCTAGCATCCATGAAGATCTGGGTTTGATTGCTCAGTATCACATAGATAGAAAATCTAGATGTGGCACTGTGGCTCAAGTGGCAGAGGCCTAGACTTGTGAAAACCCGAGGACAGTGCTCAGGCCCTGAATTCAAGCCCCAAGACTGGCAAAAATTTAAAAGAAAATAAAAATGCTTTTTATGTGCTAATTCACTCACAGCATTTGCTTCTGAAATCTTCGCTTCTGCATCTTGTGAAATACCCCTTTCCCTCAACGTAGACAAGAAAAACAGATCCATCCCATGGTCCACTGTGAGGCCACTGGTTGGGCTAAGAGCTAGTCGTGCAGCAACACATAAGTTTTATTCTAATACTTTCCAAACTTTGTACTCAAATATGCTACCTACTTACCAACTTAGGTCAGTTATCCTTATGCTATACATTTTCTTCATGGCTACAATATTCTTACACTCCTACGTTAATCCTTTTGTACCTCCCCTGACCTCTCTCATTCTTTTTTTCTATCTCTGGACCTCTGCTCGTCTTTCAACCCTTATACTGCACGGATCTACACTTGATGGCTGTTGAGCAATATTGTATATGTAGGTGGTTAATTATTCTCTAGGCTCAGAGGGACTTAAAGACAATAGAGTTTGGATTGAGAGGCTTATTGTTTGGGGTATAAATCGCTTATCAGTGGTTGTATTAGACTGGTCTGTAAGTGCACAAAAAGAAAGAGTGATAATACCAATCAAAACTTGTGAACATCTAGTGTCTGCCAGCTACAGAGGTCTAGGTTGG
Source organism: Megascapheus bottae (assembly GCF_031878675.1). Classification (NCBI taxonomy): domain Eukaryota; kingdom Metazoa; phylum Chordata; class Mammalia; order Rodentia; family Geomyidae; genus Megascapheus; species Megascapheus bottae. The sequence goes on from NW_028327724.1 coordinate 1,568,045, forward strand.
TTATATCTGAAAAACTATAATCGTATTTAGTAGTAATCTTGCTCCCATTGTCAAATGGGCAGAACAAGAAACTCAAGAAAAATGTCAAATCAAGAAACAACATCCCCCACCCAATGTAAATAGACAATGGAACAGTCACTGGCAAACCTAGAGGAGACTCTTCCAAGTGCTACACAAATGCAATTGATAAACATCATTAATGAAAAATCTGAAAATATACAGAAAGAGATAATGGTGGAAGCCATAGCTGAACAAGAGGAAAGCAAAAACAAGGTGATAAGTGAAAAAGAAGAAGCCATAAAGGAGGCCATAATAAAGGTTTTTCAAAGAAAGATGGATGAATTCATAGAATCCACAAATAAAAACGTGACCAAACTCCAGCAAATGTCCAAAGAAAATAAAGCTACTGAGCTAACCACTCAAAAGGAAATCAAGGAGATAAAGAAATCCATACATGATCTAAACCAAGAGACGCAAGGCATAAAAAGTGAGCAATTAGAAGCAAGGGAGATGAAAAATAAAGTAGATAGCTTTGATAGCAGGTTAGACAATGCAGAGGAGAGAATTTCCAGGGCTGAAGATAATTTAGGTATCATCAAGAACAGAAAATGAGTCAATCCAAATCTAGGAAATATGAGAGAGCACTTCAGGAGGTCCAAGATACAATTAGGAAGCCTAATTTAAGGCTAGTTGGTATTGAGGAGGGGGTGGAGAAAGAGGTCAATGGTATTGGAAATATACTTCAGGGAATCATCTCAGAGAATTTCCCAAATATCCAGAAGGGCAGGCCCATCCAGATACGAGAAGCTTTTAGAACCCCAAACAGACCTGACCAGAAAAGAACATCCCACCGCCACATTGTGATCCGAACTGGATCAATAGAAACGAAAGGAAAGATCCTAAAGGCAGCCAGGGAAAAGGGATCAGTAACCTGTAAAGGCAAACCAATCAGAATAACCCCAGATTTCTCGGCAGAGACCATGCAAGCACGAAGTGACTGGAAGCATATATGTCATGCCCTTAAATCAAATAACTACCAACCAAGAATACTGTAGCCAGCTAAGCTCTCATTCATAACTGAGGGAACTATAAAAACATTCCATTCCAGGGAAAAGCTGCAACAATATGTCGAAACAAAACCAACACTACAGAGAATTCTCAACGATGCTCTATACATAAAAAACCAAAATAAATGCATTATAGGGAAAGAAATGGCACCTAAACAGCATACCATCTAAGGACCACAAGAACTGTCAAGACACAGGCCCTACTAAAAGCTTTTAAAAATGGTAGGAACTAATAAATATGTCTCAATCCTAACTCTCAATATCAATGGACTTAACTCTCCAATTAAACGGCATAGGCTGTCTAGTTGGATCAAAAAGCAAGAGCCATCGTTCTGCTGTCTTCAAGAGACACATCTTACCCCAAAACAATCATCTTTTGAAAGTGAGAGGTTGGAATAAACTCTATCAAGCTAACTGCCCCCATAAACAGGCTGGAGTTGCCATCCTCATATCAGATACAATAGACTTCAAACTAAAATTAGTAAGAAAAGACAAAGAAGGTTACTACATACTACTAAAGGGATCTTTCCTCCAGGAAGACATAACGATCCTAAATATTTACACACCCTTTTGAAGATTCTCAAAAGATTGAAGGTTCTGCCAGTGTAAGTTAGATTCCGGCATTGATATTAAATAATGCAATGAGTAGGGATTTATATTTGAAATATCACTGTTGACAAAATCTAACACACATTTGCGTAGTATTTGCTTTTGATTTCCCAAGAAGTACAGTACAAGCTAACACTTGTGGCATATATCGACTGGGAGAAATGATTCAGAATATGTGACTCATTTGAACAGGAGTCAGTGAAAGATACAGAAGCAGGATACCCATATTGTGATAATTTGTATCTTTTGCATATTTTGTGTTTGTTGTTAATTCCATTTGTAGTGTACATTTCTAGGTAAAAACTTTTTTCCAAACAATTTGTTATTTCAACCGTAAAAAAAGACATTTATATGCCTGATAAAATTCAGAGAATCCAATTTTTTCATCTTATTTTTTGTTTTTTGTTTTTTTTTTGGTGGGTCATAGATCTTGAACTCAGCCTGGGCACTATCCCTGATCTCTTCAGCTCCAGGCTACCATCTTACCCTGGAGCCAAGCCCCACTTCCCATTTTGTAAAGGTAAATTGGAGATAAGAGTCTCAGGTCTTTTTGTGCCAGGATGGCTTTAAACCTTGATCCTCAGATCTCAGCCTCCTGAGTAGCTAGGATTATAGAAGTGAGCCACCACCCCATCATGCTCAGCTTTCTGGTCTTTTTTTAAACTCGGTTTGAGCACTGTCCTTCAGCTTTCCTCAAGCCTAGTGATCTTCTACTTGAGCCACAGCACTACTTCTGGTTTTTTCTGTGTATGTGGTACTGCGGAATTGAACCTTCGTCTTCATACAAGCACTCTACAACTATGCCAAACTCCCAGCCCCTCCACATTAGTTTTTATGATAGATCTTTCCATGCATCCAGGATGGCTAGAAATCCTTCTTGAGTTTCCCAACATCAGGGAGTATAGGTTTGTCCCATCCTGTGTGGCTACATAACCATTGTTTAGGGTACAGTTCTCTCTTCATTCTACCCATCTAGAGCAATTTTCATCTTCCATGTATAATCATTAAACATTCAGCTCCTGTTCCTCTCTACTCCATTCTCTGGAACCATCGTGCTTTTTGGCTCTAAGGGTTTGTTGATCCTTGTACGCTCTGGAAGGGAAAACATACCCTAGCTCTTCCTTTATGACTGCTGTATTTTTAGTTTACTGTAATCAAGAATCATCTGTAAAATATAGTAAAATATTCTTCCTTTTCCATGCATTGTTTTGCATATTTCTACCTTTTGATTATTATTAATAGTTGTGAATGGATTCTCCACATATTTGTTCTACTCTCTGCTTTCTCTTCCGTTAGGTACAAATCTAGAAATAGAAGTGTTGGAACATATTTCTATGTAATTCTATATTTAGTACTTTTTTAGCACTCTCCACGCAATTTTTGATTGTTTTATATTCCTTGCAGAACTATTCCAAAGTTCTACTTCTTCTCACTAACTTCCCAGTAATAGTTAGACTTTGAAAGTTGTTTTTTTGTATGTGTGTGTGTGTGTGTGTGTTTGTGGATCTTTTTGTTTAAAACTATATTTATATTAACATATTTAAAGTAATGATTTCATTGTAATTTCCACAAATGTGGAAAGTGTTTGACCTGGAAGGCATACTTCTGTGTTCATCACAAACCTGATTCCCATAGAAGAAAAGAAAACTAATGAATACAACAAATGTGCAATGACTTTTAATCAGAAGTCAGTCTTCAGTACATTTCAGAACATACACAATAGAGAAATTCTGAGTAATGAAAAACATTTAGCTATATATAGAATCTCTGTATATGGGAGCATTAGGGTAAGTCTTCTAAACAAAGTCAACCTTCAGCAAGCATTGAGAGCACTCACAGAAGAAATAATAGCATGTAGGAAAACCTTTGTCAGAAACCTCTAAAAGCTGACTGTGTGGCTTAGTGGTAGAGTGCTAACCTATGAAGGATGAAGACCTGGGTTAGATTCCTCAATACTACGTGAAAAGAGCAAGCCAGAAGCAGCACTGTGGTTCAAATGGTAGAGTGCTAACCTTGAGCAAAAGTATCTCAGGCCCTGAGTTCAAGCCTAAGGATTGGAGAGAGAGAAAGAGAGAGAGAGAGAGAGAGAGAGAGAGAGAGAGAGAGAGAGAGAGAGAGAGAGAGAGAGAGAGAGAGAGAGAGAAAATAGACAGAAAGAGAAACAGGAACTTCTAAATTTTACAGAGATAGAGAAGGAGAGAGAGAAGGAGACAGAAACTAATTTCTAAACTTTACAATCTTTCTATTTCCTTACAAATTCGTCTATGTCATTCTTTCTGACAGAAGCACAGAATTCCATTGTGTAAAAATACCATATTTGATCTACTCATCAACTGACGGGCATCTAGGTTGGTTCCATACCTTTGCTATAGTAAATAGTGCTGTGATAAATGTTATTGTTCTAGAGAATTTAGTGTGTCCTATCTGGACGATTGGCAAGTAGTGAAATTGCTGGATCACAGGGGAGCTCTATGTTTAGTCTTTTTGGGATACTGCCATAGTGCTTTCCATAGTGGTTGAACGAGTTTGCAATCCCACCAGCAGTGTAGTAGTGATCCCTCCTGGCCACATCCCCTCCAGCATACGTTATTAGATTTCTGGATCTTGGCCATTCTAACTGGAGTGAGGAGGAAAAGGGAAAGAGGAACTGAAACTTTCTCTCCTTACAGATGACATGATTCTGTATTTAAAGAACCCTATAGACTCTACTCCAAAGCTGCTTGAGCTGATATAAAACTTTGGTAAGGTAGCAGGGTATAAAATTAACCCTCAATGTCAACTGCCTTCCTATATGCCAACAAATGAGAGGAATGAGGCAAGAATCAGGATAGCAACTCATTTTGCTATCAAAGAAAATAAAATACCTAGGAATTAACTTAGAATGTAAACCACCTTTTTGATGGAACTATAAACCCTGGAGAAGGAAATTAACGCAGAACTGAGGAAATGCAAAAACCTATGCTCCTGCTTTGGAAGAAGTAATATTGTAAAAATGGCAATCTTGATAAGGATTATCTACAAATTCAGTGCAATATTCATCAATATCCCAATGTCATTCTTTAAAGGAACAGAAGAGGAAATCCAAAATTTCACTTGGAATAATAAAAGACCCCTTATAGTCTGTCTTCTTGCATGATACATAATGTTTAATCTCACCTTCTCCACCAAAATCTCACCTTTCTCATTGAGACATAGGTGGCCCTGTTTACTAGCAACAAAGGCTCAAACGCGCAGTTTCAGGTGTCACCACTGCCTCTGTTACTGGGTAGATCCAACTCTGTCATCGATTCTGAGGTCTGCTCTGGGAGTCTTGGTCACAAGTTGTTCTGTGGCATCTGCTGCCAGCCTGTGCCTATTTGCTTCCTTTTCCTCCAGCAGCCTACAACAGGGAATGAAGTTCAGGCGCTGATGCTCTCCTTCATATGCAGGGCAGGATGAGCCCAACCCTCCCTCATCTTCCTCTTCCAATTTTTGGGAAAAAATGTGCTGGCAGAAGTCCTCAGGTGTGGTGCATGGCTGATCCACACTTTTAATCCAGGCTGGTCAGGAGGCTGAGATCTGAGTATGGAAGTTCCAAGTCACCTAGAACAGGAAAGTCTGATAGATTCTTACTACCAAAAATAAAAACAGCTGGGAATGGAGTTTGTGCTCAAGTGGTAAAGGGCTAGTCTTGAGTACAAATGCTTAGTGCCCAGGCCCTGAGTTCAGGCTCCAGCACTGCCAACAACCTCACTTTAGTGAGATTTTAGCTTTATCCATGTAGGCACATCTCACTGGAATCTTTGCTGGTAGAGATAGTCTTCATAATTTTGTCTCAAGGTAAAGGTACTCCTGGGGTAGTACACAAAAGGTGTCATGGAGAGAGGAGCCCCACTTGCTCCAGGTTTGAAGATGGCATAGGTCAAGCCAGCATGGAGTTGGCACATCAGTCTTTTTCCTAGCACCACCTACCAGTGAATGTCAAATGACATTGATTGTTGTGGGATTGTGTGATTGAAGTGCCCCATTAAGGGCAGTGTTAGCACATCCAAACTTGGATACCAGGAATGCTGAAATCTCAAAGCTAAGATTTCTGTTGCCTACAGAAATGCTGGTGTGTCTGTGATTCACTAAAAGTTCAGGTGCAAAGATTCTGAAGCTTGATGCCATGTGTTTATTCCATTTAGCAAAATTATTTTAATGCACTGTATAAGTTAAAACATTTGATATGAGTCAGGAGTAGTGAAAACATTGTTCTTGAATTCAGGTGTCTGGCAGGGTAATGGGGGGGTGTTGGTGGCTGGGACTATGAAGCTGGAGCTGCTATCAAACCATGGATCATGTTCCTCTTTGTCTGGGAGAAATGACTCCAAAGATGAAATTTGAATGGTGAGGAAAAGATGATGATGTACTCAGGAAATTTCTCCTAAACAAATGCTCATGTGGAAGTGGGATGGGGGCTGGGCATATCTGAGGCAGAGCTTAAGGGGGCTTCTCATAGCGTTGAGAAGGATCCTTGCGACTTCAGGCATGCAGCAGTGTGTTTTAGATGACCATTGTGAGATGGATGGAATAAGACTGGAGACAAGATGAATGCTGGGATCCTGCAATGCTCTTGCATGAGTGGCTGGTGGCTCACCTGAAAGAACTAATTATTTCTAAAAAAGAAATCAGGAATTTGCTTTGATTAGATAATACCTGTAATCCGAGGCATATTCAGGATCCTGATCTTAGTATTGTGGTTTAAAACCAACCCAGCAAAGGGAAAAATGCATGAGACTCATACTCCCAGTTTAGAGCAAGAACAAAGATTGAAGTAGAGCTGTGACTCAAGAGCTAGACTGCTACCTTGAGCAAAGAAAAGCTAAGAAAAAGCTCCAGGTCTTGAGTTCAAGGCCAGCAATGAAAGAAGGAAGGTAAAAAAGGGAAGGATGTGAGGAAGGGAAATATATAAATGAAAGAGAGAAGGAACTAGAAATTTAAAACTAGAGAATATTTAAAAGTCATCAGTCCTTCTAAGAAAAGTGTTGGAGTATGGGTTCTATATGTGGTGAACTGGAAGCCCAGCAGTGATTTGTTAACCAAAGAGTCACCATGATGAGCAAAGGATAGAAATCTGCATGAGCCTCTTAGCAGATGGAGTCACAGAAGAGAACCTCAGCTCCCATCCCATAGTTAGAAGTATATAGAGATGGGGAAGTTGGCATCACCTTGATGTCATTGTGTCCATGGAGACTGGAAGCCATGGCTCTGTGAAAGCACAATGTTCTGGTTACTGAGCTGGGAGGCTGAGGAGAGCCAAGTCCTGGCCATGAAGAAATCAGGGTGGCAGCAGAGCAACTCTGCTGCAGTGTGTGCCTGCTTGGCTGTTCTTATTCTGTGGTGGATCAGGCCGGAGCGGGTGATAGTAACTGTTTTGTGGTCACAAGCCCTTCACCAAGAGCTTCTTCTGGGATCCTCATAAGCTACAGGGTGGCTGGTGGTGGGATGTGTGTGGGGTGGAAGTGACAGAGGGATGGACGCATGGCAAGGTGGGTGAAGAGATGAGAGGAATGATGAGAGCCCAGTTCATTGGTTTCCAAGGTTAATGGGTGGGAGGTAGAGAGGCATGATGGAGAAATGATGGAGGCAGGGGAAGGTGGTGACAGATTGAGGCCATCTGTAGTGCCAGCCTGGCCATCATCTGAAGCCCATAGGCAGCTTCCTGATCCTTCACTTAGCCTGCTCCTTGTGGAGGGAATGTCACGTGTACCCAGAGCTAGGGGTGGGGCAATGTTAGTAGTACCTGGAGAACCATTGGCCTCTACCTGGGTGAGGGGTGGTTATGGCTCCCATGCTGGGTGGCCTGATAGCTATGGAACAGATTTCTCCTTAGCTACCACAGTCAGTGGCTGCTCTCCATCTAGGGTTAGGGCACCTGCTCAGCCATCAGGACACCCCATGCCAGGACAGAGGCCTACAATTCAGATGGCAGCACAGGGGTGAAGATGATCTCACCGTAGCCCTAGTTACATGGCTGTCCCTGCTTGCAGGACAGGATGAGCTGGGGGAAGATGTTTTCTGTGTTTTTCCACAGCCTATCCTGGCCTCTTCTTGTGTCTGATTAGACCAAGAGAGTACCAGGTTCCCTCTCATAGTCCTGGTTCTTTTTCTTTTACAGTCATGAGGCTTGAACTCAGGTCCTGGGTACTGTCCTGAGCTTTTTTGCTCAAGGTTGATGCTCTACCATTTGAACCATAGTGCCATTTCCAGCTTTTCCTTTTCATGTGGATCTCTGATACGTCCAGTGCTGTGCCTGCAGGGAGGCACTCACCCCACAGACAGAGCCACCTCTGCCGTGACTGTGACTGCCCACAACCCTCACACCCACTCCTTGCACACCCCTCGACTACAGTTTTAGCTCCTCTTGGACTGGGTATCCAGCCTACACCTTCCTACACTCACAGAGGGTCTACAATTGTCTTCCCAGGGTCCTTTCTTCTGCCAGCGAGAGTACAGACTTTGCACATCTTGACGATCACAGAGCTCAAAGCCAAAGGCTGAGATGCAGAAGGGGGTGACGCAGTAGCTGCACAGGGCCCATGGATCATCCTGTGCATTCCCCAGCCTGTGACTTCCTCCACCCCCTTGGCAGGAAAGCTCCATGCCCACATCCTGATCCCTGGTCCCCTCCAATTCCATTTTCGCTTGGATTTTGCAGACTGTCTACCATCAGAATCTAAAATTCTATTCATCACTTTATGTCCTTATCATTGATTTGCTACTTTGGCAGGATCTCCCCGTGCCTGGAGAGTTGGCATGTCATATACTCTCTGTGGAGAAGTTGCCCCAGGAGAAGAAATATGCACTTCTTGTGAGTGTTGGACAGGGCAGGAGGGCTCACTAGGATCAGAAACCACAGGAGGGGTGCAGATGGGGGAATGCTAGGGGCCCCAGGGGACAGTGGAAGTTAGGGCACAGTTGGTTCCTTCTGCAGGGTTGACACCACTTCACAAACCCAACAGAATGAGGTTCACATCACAGATGTCAGAGACAGTGCAGGTTGCCAATGGGCGCAGGGGTCACTGTCACCCCAGATGCTGGCTGCATGCTGGGATGCACGCAGAGATGTTTTCAAGATCAGATAATGAGGATGTTGCAGGGTGTAACCATTCTTTTCAGATGGCTCTCTACCTCTCTTGAGCTTCATCTCTATCTTTGGCTTTTTCTTGGCGGTTAACTGGAAATGAGAGTTTCATAGACTTTCCTTTCTGGACTGGCTTCAAACAGAAGCTATGCACAGTTTTCAAACCATACCCTACTGAAGAAGGAAAGCTTGATCTGGTGCTTAACTGGGTTGCACTTTGGCTCTGTTTGCTATGCCTCACGGGAGGGGGCTCATCATTTGTAGACTAAGATCTCATGACCTTCAAAGCCAAATGCTACCTGAAAGTTCAGGGTCCAAGCCTATGTGTTGGGCCGGGGTGAATACATTCTCTGTTATGCTGGGTCATCAACTCATGTTTTAAGCTGGAAGTAGGCAGTGCCACATTTGATGAGAACATCTGCCAGAGATTGTCACCTCATGAAAGCAGATTCTAAATTTGTATTCCATTTCCTGTGGTGGAGAAATCCCCTCCAAGTTAGACAGGCTCACATCCACCTACAGGTCACACTCCTAATGCACCCTTGAGTGTCCTCATGGTATTGGGATCTAAGTTTGTAGGGAATGCTGGTTTAGTCCATGAATTAGCTGGACAAGTGATAACAAACGTGTTGTGGATTAATATGAGAACAACTTAAGAAGCCCTGGAGGAGCATCAACCTGACCCTCTGTGGTGCTATAAATCTGATAGGATGTTCAAGACTGAGAAACAATCACATGGCTTTGTGTTTGGCATCCAGACAAGTGAGTGCATGTCTTAGCTGTCAGCCAATACAGAGGAGGACATGAATAAGTGGGTGGAAAGCATCTGTCAGACCCCTGTCTGGGGGCAGGTGGAGAGAACATAGGAAGGTAGATACCATGGCTGTGGTGGGGCCAAAAAAAGGGTAAAAGAGGCAAAGGAACCAGGTACTGGTAGCTCAAGACTGTCATCCTAGCTACTCAGGAGTTTGAGATCTGAGGATCACAATTCAAAGCCAGCCCAGGACAGAAACACCATGAGACACTTATCTGCAATAAACTACTGAATGCAAGAAGCTCAAGCTCAGAGACAGCATCCAGGCCTAGCGTTCAAAACCCAGGACTGCCAGAAAAAAGTATCAAAGGACAAGAAGCTGGCCAAAAGTTAGAGGGACTCTATCTTGACAAACAATAAAATGGTAAGTTGCACTCAGAAGACTTGCACAAAATCTGGAAATGCCTGAGACCTATCTATGTATGTTTCCTGTTTGTCTAAATACATATGTTTATGCATTTATATATTAGTATAGAGAGACAGATCAATACATATGACTATACATATATACATAGCCAGACACTTATGGGTGGGTGGTATACTGTGTGAGAGTTTGTGTTTGTGTTTTGTGGATAGCTATCTCTGTTTAAGAAAGATAGAAAATATGTAAATATCTTTAAAAAAACTTGATAAAATATAGAGAGACATAAGCTCTTGAGGGAATCTGAAATGACAAGATTATTCACAGGCACGTTTATCCTTATGGATTCCTCAGCAAGTTTTAATTTTTTTCATTTTTTCTTTCTTTTTTTGAACCAGTGCTAAGGATTTCTCTCAGGGACCAGGTGCTGCCAATTACTAATTTTCTCATGGCTGGTACAAGAGGAACTGAGCCACAGTTCCACTTTTGCCTTATTTATTCGTGCTTAACTGAAGATAAAAATTTCTATCAGTGACTTCCTTTCAGGGGCTGGATTCTAACGAGGATCCCCAGACCTCAGCCTTCTCTATAGCTACAATTAACAATATGAGAACCTAGAACTGGGTTCCAATGAACAGGGCAAGAAATTGAGTGAATCTCTCAACTCCAATTAGCTATAAGAGCATATCGAAATAAACATAATCGCAGATGAAAATGGTAATATCACGACAGAAATTACCAAGATCCAGAATATCATGAGGGAATACTTCTCAAACCTTTACGCCAACAAATTTGAGAATCTAGAAGAAATGGATGAATTCCTAGACAATATTAACATACCCACACTGAACCAAGAAGAGCTAACCCAACTCAACAGGCCTATTTCAAGCTCTGAAATAGAAATGGAAATTAGACAACTTCCACTTAAAAAGAGCCCAGGGCCAGATGGATTCACAGCAGAACTCTATAAGGTCTTCAAAGCAGAGCTCACACCAATACTCCTCAAGCTCTTCAACGAAATTGAAAATGAAGGTTCTTTCCCAAACTCATTCTGTGAAGCCAGTATGTCCCTCATCCCCAAACCAGACAGAGATTCATCAAAGAAAGAGAACTATAGACCCATTTCTTTGATGAACATCGATGCAGAACTTCTCAACAAAATACTGGCCAACCGTCTACAACAACTCACCAAAAAAATTGTACACTATGATCAAACTGGATTCATCACAGGGAGGCAAAGCTGGTTCAACATACACAAATCAATTAATGTAATTCAACACATCAACAGGAGCAAGGACAAAAATAACATGATTGTCTCAATAGATGCGGAAAAGGCATTTGACAAGATCAAAAACCCCTTTATGTTAAAAGATGTGGAGAAACTAGGAATCCATGGAACATTTCTCAATGTAATAAAGGCTGTATATGAGAAACCCACTGCCAGTATTATACTTAAGGGTGAAAATCTAAAGCCATTCCCTGTAAAATCAGGAACGAGACAAGGATGCCCATTCTCTCCACTCCGTTTTAACATAGTAATAGAATTCCTAGGCAGTGCAATAAGGCAAGATCAAGCATAAAGGGGATCCAAGTAAGGAAAGAGGAAATAAAACTATCCCACTTTGCAGATGACACGATTGTGTATTTAAAGAATCCTATAGACTCTACTCCCAAGCTCCTTGAGCTGAATCCAAGATTTGGAAATGTAGCAGGCCATAAAATCAACCCTCACAAATCAACTGCCTTCCTTTACGCCAACACTGAGAGGAACGAGGCAATAATCAGGAAAGAAACTCCTTTCACAATAGCCTCAAAGAAAATATAGTACCAAGGAATTAGCTTAAATAAGAATGTAAAGGACCGTTTAGATGAAAACTTTAAAACCCTAAAAAAGGAAATTAAAGCAGAACTAAGGAAATGGAAAAACCTCCCATGCTCCTGGATTGGAAGAATCAACATTGTGAAAATGACAATCTTGCCAAGGGCTATCTACAAATTCAATGCAATACCCATCAACATCCCAATGTCATTCTTTAAAGAAATAGAAGAGGCAATTCAAAATTTCATATGGAATAATAAAAGACCCCTTATAGCAAAAACACATTTTAGCAGAAAGAACAGCGCTGGAGGATTTCAATTCCAAACTTTAGACACTATTACAGAGCTATGATTCTCATAACAGCTTGGTACTGGCACAAGAACAGGCCTGAAGTCCAATGGAATAGAACCGCGGACCCAGATATTAAACCACAGACCTATGGCCACCTAATCTTTGACAAGGGAGCCAAAAAATAGAATGGAAGAAAGATAGCCTCTTCAAGAAGTTGTGCTGGCAGAACTGGTTAAACACCTGCAGAAAACTAAAGTTGAATCCTTCTTTGTCACCTTGCACTAGAATTAACTCCAAATGGATCAAAGACCTGGAGGTAAAAGCAGACACACTGAAAAGTTTACAGGAAGGAATAGGAGATACACTAGGCATCCTTGGCAGAGGTTGAGACTTTCTTAATAAGGACCCACAAATCAGAGAAAAGCTGGATAAGTGGGACTGCAGAGCTTTTGTATTTCAACGGATATAGCTAGTAAACTAATCAGGAAGCCTACAGAGTAGTAGAAGATCTTCACCAAGCAAACAACGGACAAAGGCCTCATATCTAAAATATATCAACAACTCAAAAAATTGAATCACTCCAAAGCTAACCTCCAAAGTAACATCCATCCATTACAAAATGGGCCAAAGACTTAAAGAGAGTCTTCTCTGAAGAAGAAACAAAAATGGCCTATAGACACATGAAGAAATGCTCCACATCTCTGGTCATAAAAGAAATGCAAATCAAAACAACTCTAAGATTCCACCTCACTCCAGTTAGAATGGCCAGGATCAGGAAAACGAATGACAACAGATGGTGGAGGGGAAGTGGCCAGGAGGGATCACTACTACACTGTTGGTGTGAGTGCAAACTCGTTCAACCACTATGGAAAGCAGTGTGGCAGTGCCTCAAAAGGCTAAACATAGAACTCCCCTATGATCCAGCAATTCCACTACTTGGCATTTACCCAACAATCCAGAAACAAAGGCATACTAAACCCACTAGCACAACAATGTTCATTGCAGCGCTATTCACCATAGCAAAGATATGGAACCAACCCAGATGACCCTCAGTTGATGAGTGGATCAACAAGTTGTGGTATTTGTACACAATGGAATTCTATGCTGCTGTCCGAAAGAATGACATCGCCCCATTTGTTAGGAAATGGAAAGACTTAGAACCAATCATATTAAGTGAAGTAAGCCAGACTCAAAGGAACTTAGGCTCAGTGTTTTCCCTCATTCGTCATAATCAGTAGAAACCTTGGGCTCTACCAGCAGAGATTTGCAATACAGCAAAAGGCCATATATAAGGCCATATAATGAGAAGCTAACTGAAAGGGCATCCAGGATATTGAAACAAAAGCCACATAATGAATGATTGTTGTCCTTAATGTACTATATTGTCTCTCATCTCCTTTGCTGTCCCTCTGTTATCCCATATAGGTATGGTATCTCACTTTGTTATCTGGTATATTGAATTTATTTGTATTTGGATATTTGAAATTTGATAGGGAAGGGGGGAAAACCAAAAAGGGTGGGGGGTGTGGGGTTGGAGGGAAATGGGTACCAACACATGTGAAAGGGTATCAATGTATGTGAATTAATGCACCTTCTATCTGGCAAATATCATGTAACCCTTTTACTAATTACAATAAAAAGTATTAAAAAAAAGTTGTAGTGTGTGGGGAGGATGATGGGGTCAAATACATTTCTTCTTAGAAATATACCTCAACTGGTTGCCCTAGATTTTCCTGGCCTTCTTCTTAGAGAAAGGCCTGTTATACTGGATTTGTGGATTGGCAATGATCTAGCATGTACATCTTCGAGTAAGATATCCACAACTTCCATGACTGAGACTCGAGTTTCCTGACCTTTGGCAACAGCACAGCAACATGTTTCTTCCTCCTGAGCCACAGGCCAAGTGAGCTGGCTAGAGCTGGTTGTTAGTTACAGTGGCTTGGTTACCAGGGTTCCATATTCTGTTCCATTGTGAGGGAGGCAGGGCCACCTTTCAGGGCCAATGACCAAAGATCCTTGCTCACAGAAGACCTCACCAAAGACATACTGGAGGCTGAATCTCTCCTCCAAACTCACAATATACATGTGGATGTAGTAAACAGCACACCTTATTTGTCCAATCCCAATGTCTTCCACTAGGCCCAACTACCAGTCTGGTCTCAGGCCCAAGGAGCCTTTCTTCGGTAAGATCCAAACTTAAGGGTCAATATTGCCCTCATATTTTACAAAACATTTGCTTCACGGTGCCTTCTCTGCCTGCATTTTGCCCCTTGTCGAAATTTTTTTTGTTTTTCCTAGTCTTCGGACTTGACCTCAGATTGTGAACATGGTTCTTGGGCTTTCTTTAGGCTTTAGCTGTCCCACCGAGCCACAGCACAACTTGCAGCGTTTTCTATGTATGTGTTAATGAGGAATCAAACCTAAGGCTTTTTGCGTGGTAGCCAAGGACTCTACCACTAGGTCAAACACACAGGGCAACATGCACATATTTTGACGTCAATCTACTAGGATATTATTAGGTTTCTGTATCCTAATTAATTTTTTCCTGATGATTAGCTTTGCTGTCATGTGTAAAAAATGCAAGAGGGAAAAACACAGAAGAATTAGTGAAATTAAAAAAAAAGCATTACACACATAGAATAGTGTTCATTCTTTGTAGGAGAAAGGATATTTGGATATGATGATGATGACTTTATAATTACTATGTCAGGGTTGAGAGTTTGGCATAGTGGTAGAGTGCTTGCCTAGCATCCATGAAGATCTGGGTTTGATTGCTCAGTATCACATAGATAGAAAATCTAGATGTGGCACTGTGGCTCAAGTGGCAGAGGGCTAGACTTGAGAAAACCCGAGGACAGTTCTCATTCCCTGAATTCAAGCCCCAAGACTGGAGAAAGATAAAAGAAAATAAAAATGCTTTTTACAAGCTAATTCACTCACAGCATTTGCTTCTGAAATGTTCGCTTCTGCATCTTGTGAAATAGCCCTTTCCCTCAACGTAGACAAGAAAAACAGATCCATCCCATGGTCCACTGTGAGGCCACTGGTTGGGCTAAGAGCTAGTCGTGCAGCAACACATAAGTTTTATTCTAATACTTTCCAAACTTTGTACTCAAATATGCTACCTACTTACCAACTTAAGTCAGTTATCCTTATGCTATACCTTTTCTTCATTACTACAATATTCTTACACTCCTACGTTAATCCTTTTGTACCTCCCCTGACCTCTCTCATTCTTTTTTTCTATCTCTGGAACTCTGCTCGTCTTTCAACCCTTATACTGCACGGATCTACACTTGATGGCTGTTGAGCAATATTGTATATGTAGAGGGTTAATTATTCTCTAGGCTCAGAGGGACTTAAAGACAATAGAGATTGGATTGAGAGGCTTATTGTTTTGGGTATAAATCACTTATAAGTGGTTGTATTAGACTGGTCTGTAAGTGCACAAAAAGAAAGTGTGATAATACCAATCAAAACTTGTGAACATCTAGTGTCTGCCAGCTACAGAGGTCTACGTTGGTTATATCTGAAAAACTATAATCGTATTTAGTAGAAATCTTGCTCCCATAGTCAAATGGGCAGAACAAG
Source organism: Megascapheus bottae (assembly GCF_031878675.1). Taxonomy (NCBI): domain Eukaryota; kingdom Metazoa; phylum Chordata; class Mammalia; order Rodentia; family Geomyidae; genus Megascapheus; species Megascapheus bottae. The sequence continues at coordinate 1,583,702 of NW_028327724.1, forward strand.
AAACTCAAGAAAAATGTCAAATCAAGAAACAACATCCCCCACCCAATGTAAACAGACAATGGAACAGTCACTGGCAAACCTAGAGGAGAGTCTTCCAAGTGCTACACAAATGCAATTGATAAACATCATTAATGAAAAATGTGAAAATATAAAGAAAGAGATAATGGAGGAAGCCATACCTGAACAAGAGGAAAGCAAAAACAAGGTGATAAGTGAAAAAGAAGAAGCCATAAAGGAGGCCATAATAAAGGTTTTTCAAAGAAAGATGGATGAATTCATAGAATCCACAAATAAAAACGTGACCAAACTCCAGCAAATGTCCGAAGAAAATAAAGCTACTGAGCTAACCACTCAAAAGGAAATCAAGGAGATAAAGAAATCGATACATGATCTGAAACAAGAGATGCAAGGCAACAAAAGTGAGCAATTAGAAGCAAGGGAGATGAAAAATAAAGTAGATAGCTTTGATAGCAGGTTAGACAATGCAGAGGAGAGAATTTCCAGGGCTGAAGATAATTTAGGTATTATAAAGAACAGAAAATGAGTCAATCCCAATCTAGGAAATATGAAAGAGTGCTTCAGGAGGTCCAAGATACAATTAGGAATCCTAATTTAAGGCTAGTTGGTATTGAGGAGGGCGTGGAGAAAGAGGTCAATGGTATTGGAAATATACTTCAGGGAATCAGCTCAGAGAATATCCCAAATATCCAGAGGGGCAAGCCCATCCAGATACGGGAAGGTTTTACAACTCCAAACAGACCTGACCAGAAAAGAATATCCCACCGCCACATTGTGATCCGAACTGGATCAATAGAAACGAAAGAAAAGATCCTAAAGGCAGCCAGGGAAAAGGGATCAGTAACCTACAAAGGCAAACCAATCGGAATAACCCCAGATTTCTCAGCAGAGACCATGCAAGCACGAAGTGACTGGAAGCATATATGTCATGCCCGTAAATCAAATAACTACCAACCAAGAATACTGTAGCCAGCTAAGCTCTCATTCATAACTGGGGGAACAATAAAAACATTCCATTCAGGGAAAAGCTGCAACAATATGTCGAAAGAAAACCAACACTACAGAGAATTCTCAAAGATGCTCTATACATAGAAAAGCAAAATAAATGCAATATAGGGAAAGAAAATGCACCTAAACAGCATACCATCTAAGGACCACAAGAACTGTCAAGACACAGGCCCTACTAAAAGCTTTTAAAAATGGTAGGAACTAATAAATATCTCTCAATCCTAACTCTCAATATCAATGGACTTAACTCTCCAATTAAACGGCATAGGTTGTCTAGTTGGATCAAAAAGCAAGAGCCATCGTTCTGCTGTCTTCAAGAGACACATCTTACCCAAAAACAATCATCTTTTGAAAGGGAGAGGTTGGAATAAACTCTATCAAGCTAACTGCCCCCATAAACAGGCTGGAGTTGCCATCCTCATATCAGATACAATAGACTTCAAACTAAAATTAGTAAGAAAAGACAAAGAATGTTACTACATACTACTAAAGGGATCTTTCCTCCCGGAAGACATAACGATCCTAAATATTTACACACCCAATCCCGGAGCTCCAAACTTCATCAAGCAAACTTTACTTACACTGAAACCATACATAGATTGAAATACAGTGGTTGTTGGTGAGTTTAACACACCACTCTCACCTATGGACAGATCAACAAGGCAAAAACTCAAAAGAGAAACCTTAGAACTGAACAACTATATAGACCAATTAGATCTAACAGACATCTGCAGAATATTCCACCCAGTAACACTACAATATACGTTTTTCTCAGCAGCACATGGAACATTTTCCAAAATAGACCACATCTTAGGCCATAAAGCAAACCTGGACAGATTCAGAAACACTGAAATTATTCCATGCACACTCTCAGACCATAAAGGCATCAAATTGGAGCTAAACACAAATCTCCACCAAAGAAAACCCTGTAACTGATGGAGACTGAACAACACATTGTTGAATCAAAATCAATGGTTAATCGAAGAGATCAGAACAGATATCCAACTGTTTATGAAATTTAACAATAAGGAGCACACAAATATCAACTCCTCAGGGACACAACAAAGGCAGTACTCAGAGGAAAATTTATAGCGCTGAATGCCTACAACAGCAAGTTGGAAAAATGGCAAAACAACTAGTTAATGTCTCACCTTAACCTCATGGAAAAAGAGCAACAAACCAACCCTAAACCCATTAGGAGAAAGCAAATTATTAAAATCAAAGCAGAATTAAATGATTTGGAATAAAAAAATCTATAGAAAGAATCAACAAAACAAGGAGTTGGTTCTTTGAAAGAATTAACAAAATTGACAAGCCTTTAGCAAATCTTACCAAAAAAAGAAGAGAGCATATCGAAATAAACAAAATCGCAGATGAAAATGGTAATATCACGACAGAAATTACCAAGATCCAGAATATCATGAGGGAATACTTCTCAAACCTTTACGCCAACAAATTTGAGAATCTAGAAGAAATGGATGAATTCCTAGACAATATTAACATACCCACATTGAACCAAGAAGAGCAAACCCAACTCAACAGACCTATTTCAAGCTCTGAAATACAAATGGAAATTAGACAACTTCCACTTAAAAAGAGCCCAGGGCCAGATGGATTCACAGCTGAATTCTATAAGGTCTTCAAAGCAGAGCTCACACCAATACTCCTCAAGCTCTTCAACGAAATTGAAAATGAAGGTCCTTTACCAAAGCATATCCCTCACCCCCAAACCAGACAGAGATTCATCAAAGAAAGAGATCTATAGACCCATTTCTTTGATGAACATCGATGCAAAACTTCTCAACAAAATACTGGCCAACCGTCTACAACAACTCATCAAAAAAATTATACACTATGATCAAACTGGATTCATCACAGGGAGGCAAAGCTGGTTCAACATACACAAATCAATTAATATAATTCAACACATCAACAGGAGCAGGGATAAAATCACATGATTTTCTCCATAGATGCGGAAAAGGCATTTGAGAAGATCCAAAACCCCTTTATGTTAAATGATGTGGAGAAACTAGTAATCCATGGAACATTTCTCAATGTAATAAAGGCTGTGTATGAGAAACCCACTGCTAGTATTATACTTAATGGTGAAAATCTAAAGCCATTCCCTCTAAAATCAGGAACGGGACAAGGATGCCCACTCTCTCCACTCCTTTTTAACATAGTACTAGAATTCCTAGACAGTGCAATAAGGCAAGAAGCAAGCATAAAGGGGATCCAAGTAGGGAAAGAGGAAATAACACTATCCCTCTTTGCAGATGACATGATTCTGTATTTAAAGAATCCTATAGACTCTACTCCCAAGCTCCTTGAGCTGATTCAAAGCTTTGGAAGGGTAGCAGGCCATAAAATCAACCCTCACAAATCAGCTGCCTTACCTTACGCCAACACTGAGAGGAACGAGGCAATAATCAGGAAAGAAAATCCTTTCACAATAGCCTCAAAGAAAATATAGTACCTAGGAATTAGCTTAACTAAGAATGTAAAGGACCGTTTAGATGAAAACTTTAAAACCCTAAAAAAGGAAATTAAAGCAGAACTAAGGAAATGGAAAAACCTCCCATACTCCTGGATTGGAAGAATCAACATTGTGAAAATGACAATCTTGCCAAGGGCTATCTACAAATTCAATGTAATACCCATCAACATCCCAATGTCATTCTTTAAAGACATAGAAGAGGCAATTCAAAATTTCATATGGAATAATAAAAGACCCCGTATAGCAAAAACACTTCTTAGCAGAAAGAACAGCGCTGGAGGAATTTCAATTCCAAACTTAAGACTCTATTACAGAGCTATAATTCTCCAAACAGCTTGGTACTGGCACAAGAACAGGCCTGAAGTCCAATGGAGTAGAACTGCGGACCCAGATATTAAACCACAGACCTATGGCCACCTAATCTTTGACCAGGGAGCCAAAAAAATAGAATGGAAGAAAGATAGCCTCTTCAACAAGTTGTGCTGGCAGAACTGGTTAAACACCTTCAGAAAACTGAAGTTAGATCCTTCTTTGTCACCTTGCACTAGAATTAACTCCAAATGGATCAAAGACCTGGAGGTAAAAGCTGACACACTGAAAAGTTTACAGGAAGGAATAGAAGATACACTAGGCCTCCTTGGCACAGGTCGAAACTTTCTTAAAAAGGACCAAGAATCACAACAAATCAGAGAAAGGCTGGATAAGTGGGACTGCATTAAACTGCAGAGCTTTTGTATGGCAACGGATATAGCTAGTAAACTAATCAGGAAGCCTACAGAGTGGGAGAAGATTTTCACCAACCAAACAACGGACAAAGGCCTCATTACTAAAATATATCAACAACTCAAAAAATTGAATCACTCCAAAACTAACTTCCAAAGTAACACCCATCCCATTAAAAATGGGCCAAAGACTTAAAGAGAGTCTTCTCTGAAGAAGAAACAAAAATGGCCTATAGACACATGAAGAAATACTCGACATCTCTGGTCATAAGAGAAATGCAAATCAAAACAAGTCTAAGATTCCACCTAACTCCACTTAGAATGGCCAGGATCAGGAAAATGAATGACAACAGATGCTGCAGGGGATGTGGCCAGAAGGGATCACTACTACCCTGTTGGTGGGAGTGCAAACTCGTTCAACCACTATGGAAAGCAGTGCGGCAGTGCTTCAAAGGCTAAACATACAACTCCCCTATGACCCAGCAATTCCACTACTTGGCATTTACCCAACAATCCAGAAACAAGGTCATACTAAACCCACTAGCACAACAATGTTCATTGCAGCACTATTCACCATAGCAAAGATATGGAACCAACCCAGATGTCCCTCAGTTGATGAGTGGATCAACAAGTTGTGGTATTTGTACACAATGGAATTCTATGCTGCTGTCAGAAAGAATGACATCGCCCCATTTGTTAGGAAATGGAAAGACTTAGAACAAATCATATTAAGTGAAGTATGCCAGACTCAAAGGAACTTAGTCTCAATGGTTTCCGTCATTCGTCATAATCAGTAGAAACCTTGGGCTCTACTAGCAGAGCTTGGCAATAGAGCAAAAGGCCATATATAAGGCCATATAATGTGAAGCTAATTGAAAAGACCTCCAGGATATTGAAACAAAAGCCATATAATGAATGATTGTTGTCCTTAATGTACTATGTTGTCTCTCATCTCGTTTGCTGTCCCTTGGTTATCCCATATTGGTATAGTATCTCACTTTGTTATCTGATATATTGAATTTATTTGTATTTGGATATTTGAAATTTGATAGGGAAGGGGGGAAAACCAAGACGGGTGGGGGGTGTGGGATTGGAGGCAAATGGGTACCAAGACATGTGAAAGGGTATCAATGTATGTGAATTAATGCACCTTCTATCTGACAAATATCATCTAACCCTTTTACTAATTACAATAAAAAATGAAAAAAAAAAGAAAGTTGTAGTGTATGGGGAGGATGATGGGGTCAAATATATTTCTTCTTAGAAATTTACCTCATCTGGTTGCCCTGGATTTTCCTGGCCTTCTTCTTAGAGAAAGTTCTGTTATACTGGATTTGTGGCTTGGCAATGATCTAGCATGTACATCTTCGTGTAAGACATCCACAACTTCCATGCCTGAGACTCGAGTTTCCTGACCTTTGGCAACAGCACAGCAACATCTTTCTTCCTCCTGAGCCACAGGCCAAGTGAGCTGGCTTGAGCTGGTTGTTAGTAACAGTGGCTTGGTTACCAGGGTTCCATATTCTGTTCCATTGTGAGGGAGGCAGGGTCACCTTTCAGGGCCCAATGACCAAAGATCCTTGCTCACAGAAGACCTCACCAAAGACATACTGGAGGCTGAATCTCTCCTCCAATCTCACAATATGCATGTGGATGTAGTATACAGCACACCTTATTTGTCCAATCCCAATGTCTTCCACTAGGCCCAACTACCAGTCTGGTCTCAGGTTCAAGGAGCCTTTCTTAGGTAAGATCCAAACTTAAGGGTCAATATTGCCCTCATCCTTTACAAAATATTTGCTTCACAGTGCCTTCTCTGCCTTCATTTTGCCCCTTGTCGAATTTTTTTTTTGTTTTTGGTAGTCTTGGGACTTGACCTCAGAGTGTGAACATTGTTCTTGGGCTGTCTTTAGGCTTTAGCTGTCCCACCGATCCACAGCACCACTTGCAGCGTTTTCTATGTATGTGGTAATGAGGAATCAAACCTGAGGCTTATTGCTTGGTAGGCAAGTACTCTACCACTAGGTCAAACACACAGGGCATCTTGCACATATTTTTGACGTCAATCTACTAGGATATTTTTAGGGTTCTGTATCCTAATCAATTTTTTCCTGATGATTAGCTTTGCTGTCATGTGTAAAAAATGCAAGAGGGAAAAACACAGAAGAATTAGTGAAATTAAAAAAAAAGCATTAGACACAGTTAAGTGTTCATTCTTTGTAGGAGAAAGGATATTTGGATATAATGATGATGATGATGACTTTATAATTACTATGTCAGGGTTGAGAGTTTGGCATAGTGGTAGAGTGCTTGCCTAGCATCCATGAAGATCTGGGTTTGATTGCTCAGTATCACATAGATAGAAAATCTAGATGTGGCACTGTGGCTCAAGTGGCAGAGGGCTAGACTTGAGAAAACCTGAGGACAGTGCTCAGGCCCTGAATTCAAGCCCCAAGACTGGCAGAAAGATAAAAGAAAATAAAAATGCTTTTTACGAGCTAATTCCATCACAGCATTTGCTTCTGAAATCTTCGCTTCTGCATCTTGTGAAATACCCCTTTCCCTCAACGTTGACAAGAAAAACAGATCCATCCCATGGTCCACTGTGAGGCCACTGGTTGGGCTAAGAGCTAGTCGTGCAGCAACACATAAGTTTTATTCTAATACTTTCCAAACTTTGTACTCAAATATGCTACCTACTTAACAACTTAGGTCAGTTATCCTTATGCTATACCTTTTCTTCATTACTACAATATTCTTACACTCCTACGTTAATCCTCTTGCACCTCCCCTGACCTCTCTCATTCTTTTTTTCTATCTCTGGACCTCTGCTCGTCTTTCAACCCTTATACTGCACGGATCTACACTTGATGGCTGTTGAGCAATATTGTATATGTAGGTGGCTAATTATTCTCTAGGCTCAGAGGGACTTAAAGACAATAGAGATTGGATTGAGAGGCTTAATATTTTGGGTATAAATCGCTTATCAGTGGTTGTATTAGACTGGTCTGTAAGTGCACAAAAAGAAAGAGTGATAATACAAATCAAAACTTGTGAACATCTAGTGTCTGCCAGCTACAGAGGTCTAGGTTGGTTATATCTGAAAAACTATAATCGTATTTAGTAGTAATCTTGCTCCCATTTTCAAATGGGCAGAACAAGAAACTCAAGAAAAATGTCAAATCAAGAAACAAAATCCCCCACCCAATATAAACAGACAATGGAACAGTCACTGGCAAACCTAGAGGAGAGTCTTCCAAGTGCTACACAAATGCAATTGATAAACATCATTAATGAAAAATGTGAAAATATAAAGAAAGAGATAATGGAGGAAGCCATACCTGAACAAGAGGAAAGCAAAAACAAGGTGATAAGTGAAAAAGAAGAAGCCATAAAGGAGGCCATAATAAAGGTTTTTCAAAGAAAGATGGATGAATTCATAGAATCCACAAATAAAAACGTGACCAAACTCCAGCAAATGTCCAAAGAAAATAAAGCTACTGAGCTAACCACTCAAAAGGAAATCAAGGAGATAAAGAAATCCATACATGATCTAAAACAAGAGATGCAAGGCATCAAAAGTGAGCAATTAGTAGCAAGGGAGATGAAAAATAAAGTAGATAGCTTTGATAGCAGGTTAGACAATGCAGAGGAGAGAATTTCCGTGGCTGAAGATAATTTAGGTATTATAAAGAACAGAAAATGAGTCAATCCAAACTTAGGAAATATGAGAGAGCGCTTCAGGCGGTCCAAGATACAATTAGGAAGCCTAATTTAAGGCTAGTTGGTATTGAGGAGGGCGTGGAGAAAGAGGTCAATGGTATTGGAAATATACTTCAGGGAATCATCTCAGAGAATTTCCCAAATATCCAGAAGGGCAGGCCCATCCACATTCGAGAAGGTTTTAGAACTCCCACCGCCACATTGTGATCCGAACTGGATCAATAGAAACGAAAGGAAAGATCCTAAAGGCAGCCAGGGAAAAGGGATCAGTAACCTACAAAGGCAAACCAATCAGAATAACCCCAGATTTCTCAGCAGAGACCATGCAAGCACGAAGTGACTGGAAGCATATATGTCATGCCCTTAAATCAAATAACTACCAACCAAGAATACTGTAGCCAGCCAAGCTCTCATTCATAACTGAGGGAACAATAAAAACATTCAATTCCAGGGAAAAGCTGCAACAATATGTCGAAACAAAACCAACACTACAGAGAATTCTCAAAGATGCTCTATACATTGAAAATCAAAATAAATGCAATATAGGGAAGGAAAAGGCACCTAAACAGCATACCATCTAAGGACCACAAGAACTGTCAAGACACAGGCCCTACTAAAAGCTTTTAAAAATGGTAGGAACTAATAAATATCTCTCAATCCTAACTCTCAATATCAATGGACTTAACTCTCCAATTAAACGGCATAGGTTGTCTAGTTGGATCAAAAAGCAAGAGCCATCGTTCTGCTGTCTTCAAGAGACACATCTTACCCAAAAACAATCATCTTTTGAAAGGGAGAGGTTGGAATAAACTCTATCAAGCTAAATGCCCCCATAAACAGGCTGGAGTTGCCATCCTCATATCAGATACAATAGACTTCAAACTAAATTAGTAAGAAAAGACAAAGAAGGGTACAACTTACTACTAAAGGGATCTTTCCTCCCGGAAGACATAACGATCTTAAATATTTACACACCCAATCCCGGAGCTCCAAACTTCATCAAGCAAACTTTACTTACACTGAAACCATACATAGATCGAAATACAGTGGTTGTTGGTGAGTTTAACACACCACTCTCACCTATGGACAGATCAACAAGGCAAAAACTCAAAAGAGAAACCTTAGAACTGAACAACTGTATAGACCAACTAGATCTAACAGACATCTGCAGAATAGTCCACCCAGTAACAACACAATATACGTTTTTCTCAGCAGCACATGGAACATTTTCCAAAATAGACCACATCTTAGGCCATAAAGCAAACCTAGACAGATTTAGAAACACTGAAATTATTCCATGCACTCTCTCAGACCATAAAAGCATCAAATTGGAGCTGAACACAAATCTCCACCAAAGAAAACCCTATAACTCATGGAGACTGAACAACACATTGTTGAATCAAAATCAATGGGTAATCGAAGAGATCAGAACAGATATCCAACTATTTATGAAATTTAACAATAAGGAGCACACAAATATCAACTCCTTAGGGACACAACAAAGGCAGTACTCAGAGGAAAATTTATAGCGCTGAGTGCCTACAACAGCAAGTTGGAAAAATGGCAAACCAAGTAGTTAATGTCTCACTTTAACCTCATGGAAAAAGAGCAACAAACCAACCCTAAACCCATTAGGAAAAGGAACTTATTAAAATCAAAGCAGAATTAAATGATTTGGAATAAAAAAATCTATAGAAAGAATCAACAAAACAAGGAGTTGGTTCTTTGAAAGAATTAACAAAATTGACAAGCCCTTAGCAAATCTTACCCAAAAAAGAAGAGAGCATATCGAAATAAACAAAATCGCAGATGAAAATGGTAATATCACAACAGAAATTACCAAGATCCAGAATATCATGAGGGAATACTTCTCAAACCTTTACGCCAACAAATTTGAGATTCTAGAAGAAATGGATGAATTCCTAGACAATATTAACATACCCACACTGAACCAAGAAGAGCTAACCCAACTCAACAGACCTATTTCAAGCTCTGAAATACAAATGGAAATTAGACAACTTCCACTTAAAAAGAGCCCAGGGCCAGATGGATTCACAGCTGAATTCTATAAGGTCTTTAAAGCAGAGCTCACACCAATACACCTCAAGGTCTTCAACGAAATTGAGAATGAAGGTTCTTTACCAAACTCATTTTGTGAAGCCCCATTTCTTTGATGAACATCGATGCAAAACTTCTCAACAAAATACTGGCCAACCATCTACAACAACTCATCAAAAAAATTATACACTATGATCAAACTGGATTCATCACAGGGAGGCAAAGCTGGTTCAACATACACAAATCAATTAATATAATTCAACACATCAACAGGAGCAGGGATAAAATCACATGATTGTATCAATAGATGCGGAAAAGGCATTTGACAAGATCCAAAACCCCTTTATGTTAAAAGATGTGGAGAAACTAGGAATCCATGGAACATTTCTCAATGTAATAAAGGCTGTGTATGAGAAACCCACTGCTAGTATTATACTTAATGGTGAAAATCTAAAGCCATTCCCTCTAAAATCAGGAACGAGACAAGGATGCCCACTCTCTCCACTCCTTTTTAACATAGTACTAGAATTCCTAGGTAATGCAATAAGGCAAGAAGCAAGCATAAAAGGGATCCAAGTAGGGAAAGAGGAAATAAAACTATCCCTCTTTGCAGATGACATGATTCTGTATTTAAAGAATCCTATAGACTCTACTCCCAAGCTCCTTGAGCTGATTCAAACTTTGGAAGGGTAGCAGGCCATAAAATCAACCCTCACAAATCAACTGCCTTACTTTACGCCAACACTGAGAGGAACGAGGCAATAATCAGGAAAGAAAATCCTTTCACAATAGCCTCAAAGAAAATAAAGTACCTAGCAAATAGCTTAACTAAGAATGTAAAGGACCGTTTAGATGAAAACTTTAAAACCCTAAAAAAGGAAATTAAAGCAGAACTAAGGAAATGGAAAAACCTCCCATGCTCCTGGATTGGAAGAATCAACATTGTGAAAATGACAATCTTGCCAAGGGCTATCTACCAATTCAATGCAATACCCATCCACATCCCAATGTCATTCTTTAAAGAAATAGAAGAGGCAATTCAAAATTTTATATGGAATAATAAAAGACCCCGTATAGCAAAAACACTTCTTAGCAGAAAGAACAGCGCTGGAGGAATTTCAATTCCTAACTTAAGACTCTATTACAGAGCTATAATTCTCAAAACAGCTTGGTACTAGCACAAGAACAGGCCTAAAGTCCAATGGAGTAGAACTGCGGACCCAGATATTAAACCACAGACCTATGGCCACCTAATCTTTGACCAGTGAGCCAAAAAAATAGAATGGAAGAAAGATAGCCTCTTCAACAAGTTGTGCTCGCAGAACTGGTTAAACACCTGCAGAAAACTAAAGTTGGATCCTTCTTTGTCACTTTGCACTAGAATTAACTCCAAATGGATCAAAGACCTGGAGGTAAAAGCTGACACACTGAAAAGTTTACAGGAAGGAATAGGAGATACACTAGGCCTCCTTGGCACAGGTCGAAACTTTCTTAATAAGGACCAAGAATCACAACAAATCAGAGAAAGGCTGGATAAGTGGGACTGCATTAAACTGCAGAGCTTTTGCATGGCAATGGATATAGCTAGTAAACTAATCAGGAAGCCTACAGAGTGGGAGAAGATCTTCACCAACCAAACAACGGACAAAGGCCTCATATCTAAAATATATCAACAACTCAAAAAATTGAATCACTCCAAAACTAACCTCCAAAGTAACACCCATCCCATTAAGAAATGGGCCAAAGACTTAAAGAGAGTCTTCTCTGAAGAAGAAACAAAAATGGCCTATAGACACATGAAGAAATGCTCCACATCTCTGGTCATAAAAGAAATGCAAATCAAAACAAGTCTAAGGTTCCACCTCACTCCAGTTAGAATGGCCAGGATCGGAAAACGAATGACAACAGATGCTGGAGGGGATGTGGCCAGGAGGGATCACTGCTACACTGTTGGTGGGAGTGCAAACTCGTTCAACCACTATGGAAAGCAGTGTGGCAGTGCCTCAAAAGGCTAAATATAGAACTCCCCTATGACCCAGCAATTCCACTACTTGGCATTTACCCAACAATCCAGAAACAAGGGCATACTAATCCCACTAGCACAACAATGTTCATTGCAGCACTATTCACCATAGCAAAGATATGGAACCAACCCAGATGTCCCTCAGTTGATGAGTGGATCAACAAGTTGTGGTATTTGTACACTGCTGGGGCCAGCTGGCAGCAAACCAGGGTTCGCGGATTGGGATTCCTGAAATAGTGGCAAGGACTAGGAAAAAATAGAAGGGAGACAAACAGATGGAGTTCGGGAGGACTACAGCCAAAGTCAGCAGTCCAAGAAGACTGTGAGCTCCAGACTGCCGCCTAAGAGACTCTCTCCTTTATTTTAAGTTCCGACCTTAAATACTCTTCTTAAAACTAGGGAGTTGCGAGAAGCTACATTCATACAAAATAGTAAACAAATCACATATAGGATAAATGAGAAAGGATTAACATTGCTTAAAGTCATCATGATAAGAACTGATTGACATTGCTTAAAGTCATCATGATAAGAACTGATTGACATTGCTTAAAGTCATCATGATAAGAGTGACTTCCTTGTGTATACAGTTGCGTAGGTCCAAGGTCAGGTCCAAGGTCATTGACCCCACAGTCGGTCCCCAACATCTCCCCCGTCTTTCTTTTAAAAGATGCGACTTGCTTGTCTTAGGTTGGGTGGATCGCTGACTCTGCCTTACCTGTCATGGGGAACTTCTTCAGATCAAGCTGAAGGCCCTGTCTTAGGTTGGTCAGAGAGGGTCCCCTCTTATCCCATCCTTGACTGCGATTACTCTCGGGGGGGGGGAATTCATCCATCTGGGGCTTAGATCTGCGGAGTTGTTCGATTGGTGACTGTTGCAGATGTGACCTTTGGACGGGTACTGGCCACAGGTGTTGATTTGTTCCCAGCCATACCTTCAGTTGTCACTTTACTTGGAGTCGAAACAACAGGAGTTGGCTTGATATTGGCTGTTGGTGGATCTGAAGTGCTGGCAATTCCTCATTCTTCAGAAGCTGCAGTGGTTTTCAACGTGATCAGTCTGCTGTTCTGGGACCTTACTAGTAGGTTCTTGAGGCTCTTTTCTCTGCTCCAAGTGCCTCCCTTGATGATCTCGGAGTTCTCTCTCCAATCTACTGATTCGACCTTCTTAATGGGACTTAAGAGCTGTCATACAATCATCAAGTACATTTTTTTGGAGTTTTTTTTTGCTAATGTTCCATTCTCCCCCTTCTTTAAAACAATGCAATAATTCAAACCTAAATGATTTTCTTGATTAAACCTTGAACATGTTCACTCACTCATTCACACACTTTCATACTCAAAGATTTTAAAGTGCAGAGAATTAATGTTGGCCATTCATTTTCCGGAAGTTTGTGTCAAGAGAGCTTTGCCAATTTTACTCTTGCAGGTGAGAACCAGGTTCAAAACAAAACTTTAGAAAAAACATAAGGATCCATATTTAAAACTGGTACCAATTTCAAAGACAAAACTGGACAAGAAAAAATATGTAACATGAACAAGACAAAGAAACAGAGACTTTTACACTTAACACAAAAACATGAATTCAGGTCTTTTCCGCATTACTGGATGCATTACTGGAGGGTTGGGGGTGAAGGTCCAGTGGGTCGCTGCTTGGATGACCACTGTCACTCTCCACAATCTGAACATAGCGTTCGGGCAGCCAGCGGGCATCATTTTCTTCCTGTGAGAAAACACATACATACCCTCTACCCCAGGTTAGAACAGGATCTGGTCCGTGCCAAGCACCAGTTAGGGGATCCTTCCATTTTACTAAGGCAAAAGCACACTGCTCTCTTTTTTCCCAGAATCGCTGAGCAGCAGATAAATTATTTGAATCCAGATTCAAAAAATTTAAAACAAATAAAGCATGATTAAGTATATTCACAGGGGTAGCGGGAAACGATTCTCCTTTCTGTATTTTAGCAATTTGATGTTTTAATAATCCATTAGCTCTCTCCACGATGCCTTGACCTTGAGGATTGTAAGGAATGCCTGTAATATGAGTGATATTATAAGAATGGCAGAAGGACTGAAATGCTTGGCCTGCATAGCCAGGGCCATTACCTGTTTTTATTTGCGAGGGAATCCCCATCACAGCAAAACATCGAATGCAGTGAGAAATACAATGTTTAGTAGCTTCCCCAGCAAGGGGGGGTGGCTAGGATAAAATTAGAATAAGTATCTACAGTAACATGAACATATTTTAATCGGCCAAATGATGGAACATGTGTGACATCCATCTGCCAAATGTGATTAGAAAGCAGTCCTCGTGGATTTATACCTAAATGAGGAGCTGGTGAGAAGGGCACACAGTTGGAGCAAGTTTTAACTATTTGACGTGCCGCTTCTCTAGATAATTTAAACTGTCGGCGCAAGGCTCGGCTGTTTTGATGATGGATGGCATGTGACTGCTTAGCAAGTTCAACTTGAGTTAAATAAACTCTGTGGCAGAATCAGTAACTGCGTTACCCTCACTTAAAGGGCCAGGAAGATTAGTGTGAGCCCGAATGAAGCCAAAAAAACAGGGGTGGTTGCGAGAACAAAGCAAAGTTTGTACTTGGCGAAATTGGGTCTGGGTATTGGAGTTAGTAGTTCCAATAAAGGGAACAGTTTCTATGACTTGAAGAGCACGAATTACATATTGGCTGTCTGAGTATAAGTTAAAGGGCTCGTCTTGTAACAGGACGAGTGCTTGTAAAACAGCCTCTAACTCTACCTCTTGGGCGGAGGAAAACCCGTAACCCAAGATTGAGTTTTCCCATTAATGGTCAAAGCAGCCGTTCCATTAGAGGATCCGTCTGTAAATACTAAAGCGGCAGAAGATAAAGGCGAGGCCCGTACTATGGAAGGAAATAGGAACGTATGACACGCAGCAAATTGGAGGAGTTTGTTAGATGGGTAGTGATGCAAAATTTTTCCCGTATAATTGGCCCAAGCAATGGCCCAAGAATCGCAATGGGCGAATAGCCAATCTTGTTGTTGTGAATTATATGGGACACAGATAAAATGAGGTTCCTGACCTAAATATTTACGGGAATCCACTCGGCACATATGTATCAGATTAGCTACCAAGTCGTAGTAGGGGGTCAGCACTTTGCCGGGTGTTGATGGTAGATAAAGCCATAAAAGTGGGCCATCCTGCCACAATACAGCAGTTGGGGAGTGAGAAGTAGCTAAAATGTAAACTCCCCATGGTTTAGAGTAGTCACAATAGTTCACTTGTTGCTGGAAAATTGCCTTTTCTACGATTTGGATGGCCCTCTCGACGTCGGGATTTAAATTGAGCAAGGATATAGGGTTGGTATCTTCTTTTAAGAGATCAAAGAGGGGTTTTAACTCTCCAGTGGACAGCTTTAAATAAGGCCGAAGCCAATTTATATCTCCTAAAAATTGCTGAAAATCATGAAGAGTTCTTAAGTGTGAAGTTTTTAATTGTAACTTTTGGCTTTTAAAATAGTGTGGGCCTAATATATGGCCTAAATACGTAAAAGGGGGATGTTCCTGAACCTTTTCAGCTGCTATTATAAGGCCAAAGCGGCTCAGATTTTGCTTTAGTTGTCCAAAGGCTTGTCATACGACGGTAGGGTCAGAACAAGCCAACAAGATGTCGTCCATATAATGAACAATATAAACAGAAGAGAATTTTTCACGGGTGGAAGAAATGGCTGTAGCTACAAAACTTTGACATAAAGTTGGGCTATTTGCCATGCCCTGTGGGAGCACAAGCCAATGATATCGCTTCATGGGTTCTTTAAAATTAACAGAGGGGACGCTGAAGGCAAAGCGCTTACAGTCTTGAGGCGCCAGGGGTATAGTATAGAAACAATCCTTCAAATCTATAATAATCTTATAAGTATCCTTTGGGATTGCCATGGGGGAAGGCAAGCCGGGCTGTAAGGCTCCCATCAGTTCCATAGTTGCATTTATCTTTCTCAGATCCTGTAACAGCCTCCATTTACCTGACTTTTTCTTTATAACAAAAATTGGAGAATTCCATGGAGAGTTAGAAGGGGCCACATGTCCCAAGTCTATCTGTTCCTGTACCAGCTGCTGAACTGCAATGATCTTTTCTAGAGAAAGAGGCCACTGTTCGACCCATACCGGTTCTTCCGAGAGCCAATTTATGGGATCAGCATGAGGGGCAGGACAAACAACAGCCCCCGCTAAAGAATACCCTAATCCTTGCCTCGGGGGGTGAGACTGGGGTTGGAGTGGCTCTAGCTCCCCCTGTGCTGCTCGGCCTAGTCCCCTAAAGCGGAGGAGGCCTTGATCAAGTAACTTCTTAGTGACCGCAGCACTAGGACTAAACATATACACTCCCATTTTTTCCATGATATCATGACCCCATAAATTAATTGGCAGATGATCCAGGACAAATGGCTGAAAATGACCGGAGTGCCCTTCCTCATCTCTCCAAACAAGGATCGCACTGCTCTGCTGTGGGTCAGTTGCTTGCCCAATCCCCTGTAGGGAAGTCATAGAGGTTGTCAGGGGCCATTGGGCTGGCCAATGCTTTTTAGATATTACAGACACATCCGCTCCTGTGTCTAATATTCCTTTAAAGGGTTTTTCTTGTATAAATATAGTCATCTCAGGCCTCTCTTGTTTTATGCTTTGTACCCAATAGATATCAGAGGGTCCAAATCCTCTCTGTCCGCATGGGGCAGAAGAATTAGCATTCTCCCCATGAGATAAAGGGACAAGTATTAGTTGTGCTAATTTTTGACCGGCTGGGATTGATACTACGTGTTTCGGGGCAGAGGCCATAACTTTGATTTCTCCAGTGAAATCCTGGTCAATTTTGCCAGGTGTAATCTGTATCCCTTTAAGGGCTGAGCTACTTCGCCCTAACAGCAATCCAGCCACTCCCGGGGGAAGGGGACCGAAGACCCCCGTGGGGAGAGCCTGTGTCCCCATCTCTGGGGTCAATACTGAGCAGGTGGAGGAACAGAGGTCCAATCCTGCGCTGCCTGGGGTGGCTCGGAAGAGGCTGGAGACTGATTTTGGGGGGTTGTTAGAAGATTTACTTGTGGCCGAGAAGAGGGAGGGACTGCCCCATGGTTTTGCGGGGCCAGAGGCTGGCCCCTTCTCCAGTTTCCCGAAAACGGGCGGCCATTGCGATCTGTTCTTGACCTGCAATCTTTAGCCCAGTGCTTCCCTTTACCACAGCGTGGACATGTGCCAGGTAATTTTTCTCTCTTTAACCTGGCCTGGCGTGGGCATTGCGTCATCCAATGTCCTATTTGTCCACAAGAGAAGCAACGCCCTGGGGGTCTAGCAGCCCGGGCCTCTGGCCTCTGGCCTCTATATTTTAGAAATTCAGTAGCAGTCTTTCCTTGAGGAGCGGCGGCTAAAGTAAGGCCTTGTACATGGGAGGGTCCAATATCAGCACATAGTGAAATAAAGTCCGTTATTCCTCCCTTATTCCTATGGGGTCTGATAGCCGCCTGACAGGCGGCGTTGGCATTTTCATAGGCTATGTGTCTAACTATAATATTCCTTGCGTTCTCATCTTGTACTCGGTGGTCTGCAGTCTCCATTAATCGAGACAAAAATTCTAGATAAGGTTCATTCGGTCCCTGTTTAACTTCTACTAAATTTTTTGTACGATTGGAATTACGTAACCTTTTCCAAGCCTCTTTCGCCGCAGCATTTATTTGTAAATAGGCTTCCTTTGCAAAACCCAATTGATCTTCGGTGTTTTTATAGATTCCCTCTCCTAACAACTGATCAAAAGTGTAAGGCAGGTTCTTAGACCTATTTGTTTCAATTTTAGCCCGACACTGTGCAGTGAACTCTGTCTCCCATAATAAGTACTCTCCCGCACTAAGGCATGCTCTGGCAAGCCGCTTCCAGTCATTTGGGCATACAATACCAGCACACGCGGCCTCTAATATTACTTGAGTAAAAGGGGCAGTTGGCCCATATTGGGAGCAGGCACTCTTTAAATCCTGCAATAGTTTAACAGTAACAGGTTGATGGTATACTTGTTCATCCTGATCAACTAAACTAGGGAAGCATCGAGGCTCTGAAATATCATCCCTCTCTCTAGCAGCCTGAGCCAGGTTTAATTGCGATGCACTGTGCCTGGTTGTAGTGCCTGTTAAAAGGGACTTATTGCTAGGGCCTTTAGGCTTGAAAGGTTGGAAAAGGGATTGAGGCCGTAAGGCTGCAGCCGGAGGCGGTGGGTGTGAGGGATAAGGTTTAGAATCAGACACCATAGTGGCCTGAGGGTCATATTTCTTTCCTACTTCTGCGGGGGCTCTCTGCTCTATCCCCATTTTAGATAGTAGATGTAGCATTTCTTCTAACCTCTTTTCTATTGTAGCTATCCGGTCCTCCATCGGCTCAACATAACTTTCCTCCCTCATATTAAAATTTGAATTCTGATACTCAATATCTACTGGTTGTTGTTTCCTTTTCAAGATCTCACTTAGACTCTCTTGGGCTGCGGCATATGGCTCAGCCTCAGGTTTTTCAGAAGGGTCCTTTAATTCATAAAGTTCCCTTAATTCAAGTTCAGCATTCTCATGTTGAGGATCTATGCCTTCAATTACTAAATTCCATACATCAATAGCCTCTACTGGGGTCTTTTCGGGGCCATATACATTATAATAATCTTTAATTCTTTTTCCTATCCGCTGCCAGGCTTTTTGGAATTCCTCCTCTATAGACCTCGGGCATGCCTCCTCGAGAAACTGTAGGAAGCTCTGAAGCACCCCTTTTTCCACCCACATTTCGTGGGCTTCAAGTAGGCCTGTTAAGATCGGTAAATATGACATATAGCTATTAACTTGACCCATAATTTTTTCTCCTGACTATACACTCTCCTAATAGTCCTACGACGTGTTACTCACCACAGCGGGGGTCCTTCACCTTGTCCCAGATTTTCAGGTCCCTGTTCGGGCGCCAGTTGCCGGAGCCAGCCGGCAGCAAACCAGGGTTCGCGGATTGGGATTCCTGAAATAGGGGCAAGGACTAGGAAAAAATAGAAGAGAGACAAACAGATGGAGTTCGGGAGGACTACAGCCCAAGTCAGCAGTTCAAGAAGACTGTGAGCTCCAGACTGCC
The DNA here is from genome assembly GCF_031878675.1 of Megascapheus bottae. Classification (NCBI taxonomy): domain Eukaryota; kingdom Metazoa; phylum Chordata; class Mammalia; order Rodentia; family Geomyidae; genus Megascapheus; species Megascapheus bottae. The sequence goes on from NW_028327724.1 coordinate 1,602,861, forward strand.
GCCTAAGAGACTCTCTCCTTTATTTTAAGTTCTGACCTTAAATACTCTTCTTAAAACTAGGGAGTTGCCAGAAGCTACATTCATACAAAATAGTAAACAAATCACATATAGGATAAATGAGAAAGGATTAACATTGCTTAAAGTCATCCTGATAAGAACTGATTGACATTGCTTAAAGTCATCCTGATAAGAACTGATTGACATTGCTTAAAGTCATCATGATAAGAGTTACTTCCTTGTGTATACAGTTGCTTAGGTCCAAGGTCAGGTCCAAGGTCATTGACCCCACAGTCGGTCCCCAACAGTACACAATGGAATTCTATGCTGCTGTCAGAAAGAATGACATTGGCCCATTTGTTAGGAAATGGAAAGACTTAGAACAAATCATATTAAGTGAAGTAAGACCGACTCAAAGGAACTTAGGCTCAGTGGTTTTCCTCATTCGTCATAATCAGTAGAAACCTTGGGCTCTACTAGCAGAGATTTGCAATAGAGCAAAAGGCCATATATAAGGCCATATAATGTGAAGCTAATTGAAAGGACCTCCAGGATATTGAAACAAAAGCCACATAATGAATGATTGTTGTCCTTAATATACTATGTTGTCTCTCATCTCCTTTGCTGTCCCTTGGTTATCCCATATTGGTATAGTATCTCACTTTGTTATCTGATATATTGAATTTATTTGTATTTGGATATTTGAAATTTGATAGGGAAGGGGGGAAAACCAAGACGGGTGGGGGGTTTGCGGTTGGAGGGAAATGGGTACCAAGACATGTGAATGGGTATCAATGTATGTGAATTAATGCACCTTCTATCTGGCAAATAGCATGTAATCCTTTTACTAATTACAATAAAAAAATTAAAAAAAAGAAAGTTGTTGTGTGTGGGGAGGATGATGGGGTCAAATACATTTCTTCTTAGAAATATACCTCATGTGGTTGCCCTGGATTTTCCTGGCCTTCTTCTTAGAGAAAGGACTGTTATACTGGATTTGTGGGTTGGCAATGATCTAGCATGTACATCTTCGAGTAAGGCAGCCACAACTTCCATGCCTGAGACTCAAGTTTCCTGAACTTTGGCAACAGCACAGCAACATCTTTCTTCCTCCTAAGCCACAGGCCAAGTGAGCTGGCTTGAGTTGGTTGTTAGTTACAGTGGCTTGGTTACCAGGGTTCCATATTCTGTTCCATTGTGAGGGAGGCAGGGTCACCTTTCAGGGCCCAATGACCAAAGAACCTTGCTCACAGAAGACCTCACCAAAGACATACTGGAGGCTGAATCTCTCCTCCAATCTCACAATATACATGTGGATGTAGTAAACAGCACACCGTATTTGTCCAATCCCAATGTCTTCCACTGGGCCCGACTACCAGTCTGGTCTCAGGCTCAAGGAGCCTTTCTTAGGTAAGATCCAAACTTAAGGGTCAATATTGCCCTCATCCTTTACAAAACATTTGCTTCACAGTGCCTTCTCTGCCTGCATTTTGGCCCTTGTCGAATTTTTTTTGTTTTTGCTAGTCTTGGGACTTGACCTCAGAGTGTGAACATTGTTCTTGGGCTTTCTTTAGGCTTTAGCTGTCCCACCGAGGCACAGCACCACTTGCAGCGTTTTCTATGTATGTGGTAATGAGGAATCAAACCTGAGGTTTTTTGCGCAGTAGCCAAGGACTCTACCACTAGGTCAAACACACAGGGCATCTTGCACATATTTTTGACGTCAATCTACTAGGATATTATTAGGTTTCTGTATCCTAATCAATTTTTTCCTGATGATTAGCTTTGCTGTCATGTGTAAAAAATGCAAGAGGGAAAAACCCAGAAGAATTAGTGAAATTTAAAAAAAAGCATTACACACATAGATAAGTGTTCATTCTTTGTAGGAGAAAGGATATTTTGATATGACGATGATGACTTTATAATTACTACGTCAGGGTTGAGAGTTTGGCATAGTGGTAGAGTGCTTGCCTAGCATCCATGAAGATCTGGGTTTGATTGCTCAGTATCACATAGATAGAAAATCTAGATGTGGCACTGTGGCTCAAGTGGCAGAGGGCTAGACTTGAGAAAACCCGAGGACAGTGCTCAGGCCCTGAATTCAAGCCCCAAGACTGGTAGAAAGATAAAAGAAAATAAAAATGCTTTTTACGAGCTAATTCACTCACAGCATTTGCTTCTGAAATCTTCGCTTCTGCATCTTGTGAAATACCCCTTTCCCTCAACGTAGACAAGAAAAACAGATCCATCCCATGGTCCACTGTGAGGCCACTGGTTGGGCTAAGAGCTAGTCGTGCAGCAACACACAAGTTTTATTCTAATACTTTCCAAACTTTGTTCTCAAATATGCTACCTACTTACCAACTTAAGTCAGTTATCCTTATGCTATACCTTTTCTTCATGACTACAATATTCTTACACTCCTACGTTAATCCTCTTGCACCTCCCCTGACCTCTCTCATTCTTTTTTTCTATCTTTGGACCTCTGCACGTCTTTCAACCCTTATACTTCACAGATCTACACTTGATGGCTGTTGAGCAATATTATATATGTAGGTAGTTAATTATTCTCTAGGCTCAGAGGGACTTAAAGACAATAGAGTTTGGATTGAGAGGCTTATTGTTTTGGGTATAAATCGCTTATCATTGGTTGTATTAGACTGTAAGTGCACAAAAAGAAAGAGTGATAATACCAATCAAAACTTGTGAACATCTAGTGTCTGCCAGCTACAGAGATCTAGGTTGGTTATATCTGAAAATCTATAATTGTATTTAGTAGTAATCTTGCTCCCATTTTCAAATGGGCAGAACAGGAAACTCAGGAAAAATGTCAAATCAAGAAACAACATCCCCCACCCAATGTAAACAGACAATGGAACAGTCACTCGCAAACCTATAGGAGAGTCTTCCAAGTGCTACACAAATGCAATTGATAAACATCATTAATGGAAAATGTGAAAATATAAAGAAAGAGATAATGGAGGAAGCCATAGCTGAAAAAGAGGAAAGCATAAACAAGGTGATAAGTGAAAAAGAAGAAGCCATAAAGGAGGCCATAATAAAGGATTTTCAAAGAAAGATGGATGAATTCATAGAATCCACAAATAAAAACGTGACCAAACTCCAGCAAATGTCCAAAGAAAATAAAGCTACTGAGCTAACCATTCAAAAGGAAATCAAGGATATAAAGAAATCCATACATGATCTAAAACAAGAGATGCAAGGCATCAAAAATGAGCAATTAGAAGCAAGGGAGATGAAAAGAAAGTAGATAGCTTTGATAGCAGGTTAGACAATGCAGAGGAGAGAATTTCCGGGGCTGAAGATAATTTAGTTATTATAAAGAACAGAAAATGATTCAATCCAAATCTAGGATATATGAGAGAGCACTTCAGGAGGTCCAAGATACAATTAGGAAGCCTAATTTAAGGCTAGTTGGTATTGAGGAGGGCGTGGAGAAAGAGGTCAATGGTATTGGAAATATACTTCAGGGAATCATCTCAGAGAATTTCCCAAATATCCAGAAGGGCAGGCCCATCCAGATACGAGAAACTTTTAGAACCCCAAACAGACCTGACCAGAAAAGAACATCCCACCGCCACATTGTGATCCGAACTGGATCAATAGAAACGAAAGAAAAGATCCTAAAGGCAGCCAGGGAAAAGGGATCAGTAACCTATAAAGGCAAACCAATCAGAATAACCCCAGATTTCTCAGCAGAGACCATGCAAGCACGAAGTGACTTGAAGCATATATGTCATGCACTTAAATCAAATAACTACCAACCAAGAATACTGTAGCCAGCTAAGCTCTCATTCATAACTGACGGAACAATAAAAACATTCCATTCCAGAGAAAAGCTGCAAGAATATGTCGAAACAAAACCAACACTACAGAGAATTCTCAAAGATGCTCTATACATAGAAAACCAAAATAAATGCAATATAGGGAAAGAAATGGCACCTAAACAGCATACCATCCAAGGACCACAAGAACTGTCAAGACACAGGCCCTACTAAAAGCTTTTAAAAATGGTAGGAACTAATAAATATCTCTCAATCCTAACTCTCAATATCAATGGACTGAACTCTCCAATTAAACGGCATAGGCTGTCTAGTTGGATCAAAAAGCAAGAGCCTTCGTTCTGCTGTCTTCAAGAGACACATCTTACCCCAAAAAAATCATCTTTTGAAAGTGAGAGGTTGGAATAAACTCTATCAAGCTAACTGCCCCCATAAACAGGCTGGAGTTGCCATCCTCATATCAGATACAATAGACTTCAAACTAAAATTAGTAAGAAAATACAAAGAAGGTGACTACATACTACTAAAGGGATCTTTCCTCCAGGAAGACATAACGATCCTAAATATTTACACACCCTTTTGAAGATTCTCAAAAGATTGAAGATTCTGCCAGTGTAAGTTAGATTCCAGCATTGATATTAAATAATGCTATGACTATGGTTTTATATTTGAAATAGCACTGTTGACAAAATCTAACACACATTTGCTTAGTATTTGCTTTTGATTTCCCAAGAAGTTCAGTACAAGCTAACATGTGTGGCATATATCGACTGGGAGAAATGATTCAGAATATGTGACTCATTTGAACAGAAGTCACTGAAAAGATACAGAAGCAGGATACCCATATTGTGATAATTTGTATCTTTTGCATATTTTGTGTTTGTTATTAATTCCATTTGTAGTGTACATTTCTAGGTAAAAACTTTTAAAATGTTTCCAAACAATTTGTTATTTCACCGGCAAAAAAAGACATTTATATGCCTGATAAAATTCACAGAATCCAAATTTTTCCATATTATTTTTTGTTTTTTGTGTTTTTTTTGATGGGTCATAGATCTTGAACTCAGCCTGGGCACTATCCCTGAGCTCTTCAGCTCCAGGCTACCACCTTACCCTGGAGCCAAGCCCCACTTCCCATTTTCTAAAGGTAAATTGGAGATAAGAGTCTCAGGTCTTTTTGTGCCAGGATGGCTTTAAACCTTGATCCTCAGATCTCAGCCTCCTGAGTAGCTAGGATTATAGAAGTGAGCCACCACCCCATCATGCTCAGCTTTCTGGTTTTTTTTTTAAACAAGCCCTTTGGCTGGAACTCGGTCTGAGCACTGTCCTTCAGCTTTCCTCAAGCCTAGTGATCTTCTACTTGAGCCACAGCACTACTTCTGGTTTTTTCTGTGTATGTGGTACTGCGGAATTGAACCTTCGTCTTCATACAAGCACTCTACAACTATGCCAAACTCCCAGCCCCTCCACATTAGTTTTTATGATAGATCTTTCCATGCATCCAGGATGGCAAGAAATCCTTCTTGAGTTTCCCAAGATCAGGGAGTATAGGTGTGTCCCATCCTGTGTGGCTACATAACCATTGTTTAGGGTACAATTCTCTCTTCATTCTACCCATGTAGAGCAATTTTCATCTTCCATGTATAATCATTAAACATTCAGCTCCTGTTCCTCTCTACTCCATTCTCTGGAACCATTGTGCTTTTTGGCTCTAAGGGTTTGTTGATCCTTGGAAGCTCTGGAAGGGAAAACATACCCTAGCTCTTCCTTTATGACTGCTGTATTTTTAGTTTACTGTAATCAAGATTCATCTGTAAAATATAGTAAAATGTTCTTCCTTTTCAATGCATTGTTTTGCATATTTCTATCTTTGGATTATTATTAATAGTTGTGAATGGATTCTCCACATATTTGTTCTAGTCTCTGCTTTCTCTTCCGTTAGGTACAAATCTAGAAATAGAAGTGTTGGACCATATTTCTATGTAATTCTATATTTAGTACTTTTTAGCACTCTCCACGCAATTTTTGATTGTTTTATATTCCTTGCAGAAATATTCCAGAGTTCTACTTCTTCTCACTTCCTTCCCAGTAATAGTTAGACTTTGAAAGTTGTTTTTTTGTATGCATGTGTGTGTGTATGTGTTTGTGTGTGTGTATGTGGATCTTTTTGTTTAAAACTATATTTATATTAACATATTTAAAGTAATGATTTCATTGTAATTTTAATTTTTCTCATGACTGTTAATATTGAACTTCTTTCTACATTTTGAACTATTTTTCTATATATTCTTTTTAGAAAATCCTCTCCAATCTCCAATTTTTTCCCTTTTTTTGTGGGGTAGTGGGGAAAGTCATGGGGCTTGGACCTTGGGCCGTGAGCTCTTTAGTTTAAGGCTATTGTCCTACCCTGAGTATTGCCCCTCAGTTCTTCTGCTCACAGCTCCCTACCCCTCTTCCCATTATATACAGAACAAAGGTCATCCTCAGTCTTTTTGAAAAAGTAAAACATACAGTAAATTTGTAGTATGAATCAGCAAGAAATAAATTTCTTGCCAGGTGCAGTGACTTCTACCTGTAATCCTATCTACTCAGATACCAGGCTGATATCTAATGATTTGGTTCAAAGCCAGCCTGGGCATTGGAAAGTCTATGAGACTCTCATCTACAGTTAACCACTAATATGGAAAATTGCACTGTGGCTTCATAGGTAGATTGATAGCCTTGAGTTGAAGAGCTCAGGAACAGTGCCCAGGCCCAGAGTTCAAGCCTTACAAATCCCCCAGCCAAAAAAAAGAAAAAAAAGTTTCTTCCCCAAGTGATTATTATGCCAGACATAGAACATTAACATTCTGGGTGTACTTCACAGTATTATTACTTGATACCCTAAGATTTTGCAATATTCTCACAGAACCAGCATATGTCATCATATAATATAGTTCCTTTTCAATGGAATAATTCCATTTATAACCTAAATCTACTCCCCCGACTTATTTTTGTCGATACCACAATTGCTCTACCATGATATGCCACAAGCCATTAAACATTTTATGGTGGGTAATTGGAAAGGAGTCTCATGGAATTTTGTGCCAGGCTGGCTTTGAACCATGGTCCTCAGATCTCAGTCTCCTGAGTAGCTAGGATGACAGGCGAGAGCCACCAACACCTGGCTTGCCTTTTTATTTTTTGTGGGTCTTGGGACTTGAACTCTGGGCCTAGGCACCATCCCTAAGCTTTTCAGGTCAATATTTCATATAAGTCTAAACATTTAAGTAAAGCAATACAATTCCAACAAAAAAAGAATAAAATTCCAGACATGGTGTGTCTATAACTCAGTGCTAATTACTTGATGAAAATGTGCCATTCCAGAAGCTGGTGTCATTTGATGATGTAGCTGTGGCTTTCAGCTGGAAGGAGTGGCAGCATCTGGACAATGCTCAGAGGACCCTGTACAGAGATGTAATGCTGGAGACCTAGAGCAACCTGGTGTCTTTAGGTAAGCAAAAGTCAAATTCACTTGCAAGGCCAAGTGCCTTGTTATTTTGCAGATACGTGAATGTTTATCAAACTTTCAATACTATTTAAATGAAAGATTCCAGGCCCTGAGAAGTATCATTACTTTCTAAAGAAAACCTAAGGTAATTTTGTACTCATTCTTCAGGATACCTTCAGGATACTTTGACAACAGTTCTAAATTATGTTTCCTCTAATGGAGACGACATTCCAAACTTACACAGTAATTGTAAGTGGATAAACAATCCAGAATAGAATATATATCATTATTGGAAATAGGATCTACAAATCACTAAACAGTGAGTTTATAATGGAAACCTGGCACTAGGTGCAATGTTTCATGCCTGTAATCTTAAAATATTCAGGAGGAAGAAATCTAAGAATTCTAATTTAAAGCCAGCAATGGCTTAAAAATTGCCATGAAACTATAACTCCAAGTAACCCCTCAAAAATGTTAGTGGAGTGTCAAGAGTTTGACTTTGTGGTTGAGTGCTTGCCTAGCATGCATGAAGACCTATGCATGTAAGTGGAGCTGGGACTCAAACTGGTATTTTTCTAGCCTTGAGCAAGACAGCTAAGTTTATGCCATACAAAATGAATGCAGAGCTGGGGAAAAGTCAACCATGGAGCCAGTGAGAAATGAGAGAAAAGATTTAATAGATAACTTGTGAGTAGGATGTCTGCGAACTTAAAGCAATGATGACCCAGCATAAGCAATAACTCTCTACTGTTTCTAATTCACAGGGCCCTATGTTCCCAAACCTGTATTAATTGACAAGCTAGAGCACTGTGCAGACTTCTGGATAGGAAATTCCTCTGACAAGAATATCACAGGTGAATGAATGCATCTTCATATTGATGTTGGAGCCTGAGCCCCATTGGTAAGTTCATGTTGTGATGTACTGAGCAATAATGTTCTTAGTTAGCCTAAATCCTGTGTGGAACCTATGGAATTCTTTGTGAATGAATCAAGAATCATTTTCTTTTCCCAATCCTATGCTTGGTCTCAGGGCCTGAGCATGGTCCTTGGGTTTTCTCAAGGCTAGCTCTCTACTTCTTGAGTCATAGCACCACTTCTGGCTTTTTCTTTGTATGTAGTAAAAAGGAACTGAACCAGGTCTTTGTGCATGCTAGCCCAAACCCCCGGCATCAAGAATCATAGGGTGATATAATGAATTCTATGTGGCAGTAGAGTTAAAGTTAGATTTCTCTGTAGAAATCACTGTGAAACAAAATAAAATGAGAAAGCCATGAGCCCGTGGCTCATGCCTGTAATCCTAGCTACTTAGGAGGCTTAGATCTGAGGATCAAGGTTCAAAGACTGACCTATCACAAAAACACCTTAGACTCTTCTCTCCAATGAACCAATAGAAAATGAGAAGTGGGGTTGAGGCTAAAGACATAGGGCAGTAGCCTTGAGCTGAAGAGCTCAGGAAGAACAGCCAGGTCTAGAATTCAAGTCCCATGACTGCAAAACAAGAAAGAAAGAAAGAAAGAAAGAAAGAAAGAAAGAAAGAAAGAAAGAAAGAAAGAAAGAAAGAAAGAAAGAGAAAGAAAGAAGAAAGAGGGAAGGAAGAGGGAAGGAAGGAAAGGAAGGAAGAAAGGAAGGAAGGAAGGAAGAAAGAAAGAAAGAAAGAAAGAAAGAAAGAAATTTCATTTCTTTAAAACTAAGACTATAAATGATTGAGCAAACAAGGAATAAGTCAGGGCATTATTCTCTGATAAGGATAATATCTTTTTGCTGGTAGGAAGAGACTGGTATTCAGAACCAGACCTTTCCACCAGAAATAGAGCCTAGTGGTAGAGTGCTTGCCTACCATGCACAAAGACACAGGTTTGATTCCTTATTACCACATACATAGAAAAAGCCACAAGTAATGAATTCATTGGTAGGGTTCTAGTCTTGAGAAAACCCAAGGACAGTGGTTAGGTCCTAAGTTCAAACCCAGGAATGGAAGGAAAAAAAAACAACAAAGTTTCAATCAACATAAGAAAATTAACTATACAATGAGCTGGGGATTTTCTGGTCTTCCATCGTTCTGAGGGACAGGAGTGTTAGAAAAGGAATTTTTATAAGACTTCAAATGGAAAGAAACAAATTTCAAAATTCCCACAAATACCTAAATTGATACTTTAGTGAGAAGTTGTAACTGAAGGGATATAGGTGTAAGTCCTTACTCTCAAGAATCGTTCTTGCTTGGATCAAAGGCAAACAGACATATAAACCAAACTTGTGGCCGTTGAATCTAGAAAAAATTCGTGTTCCTCACTTAATGCTTAATAAGCAAACAGCATTGAAACTGGGTAAGGTAATCCTATCTGCTACTCAGGACCTGAGACTCTTATCTGTAGTTAACTCTAGAAAAGAGTAAGTGGGGCTGTAGCTCAAGGGTAGGGGTTATAGTCTTCTGCTGAACTGTTCAGGGACAGGGCCGAGGCCTATGAACTACAAAAAAAAAGAAAAGAAAGGAAAAGAAAGTTTTAAAAAGATGCAAAACAGCACAATATTTAGAGTATTTCTCAAAAATAAAAGAAAGGCAGCTATTCCTCAATGTATAAACAAAACAGTATTTGAAAAAGAGCAGCTGCAGGTATAGTATAGGTAGTACTCAGCTAAAAACTGTAGCAATACATAGTTGGGTAATTTCAATAAATATTTCCTATGATATAAAAAAAGAACTATTATATAAGTACCGCGCGCTAACCGATTGCGCCACAGGAGCACTCCTTTGCTGTCCCTTGGTTATCTCATATTGGTATAGTATCTCACTTTGTCATCTGATTTATTGAATATATTTGTATTTGGATATTTGAAATTTGATAGGGAAGGGGGGAAAATCAAGACGGGTGGGGGGTGTGGGGGGGGAGGGATACGGGTACCAAGACATGTGAAAGGTTATCAATGTATGTGAATTAATGCACCTTCTCTCTGGCCAATGTCATGTAACCCTTTTACTAATTACAATAAAAAAATACAAAAAAAGAGAAGTAAAACACAGAAAAATATTATTGGTCATTGTAAAATATCATTTTCTTAATATGTTAGGGAGAAAAGCATATATTTCTCACAAATCAATTTACACTTTTATATTTTAAAATATCTAACACTTAGGATGGGAAAGTAAAGTCATTACCTTTACAGTAAGGAATATTTGTATCTCATGTATGTTTGTGTCTTTTTTTCTATGACTCATTTTAGATGTCCAGGTAATGGAAAATGTGTTCAAGACCTGCCAGGAAAGTCCACATGAATGTCTTTGTGAAGTAGCAGTTGCAAGTAGTATCGAAGTGGAGGAAAACGTGAGATTAGCAACAACTTTAAATTTGAGCTCTACACATAATCCAGAGCTGATTAGTAATAACGGTAACAACTTAGGGGTGAGGACTGAGGAGTTCATTAAGTGTCAGAACATGCTTCTGTCTCCTAAGCCTGATGAGATGCATGCTGCATATAGATCTCGTATGTCTCCTGTTCTTAAAAAATCCATCGGCTATTCAGAGCATTTTATTCATGATTGTGACAGTCCAAAAGATCTGCAGTATCATAATTCTGTTCTCCCTGCCCAAGAAATTCTTCAGGGAGGGAGGAAAACTGCTAAATGTACTGTGTGATGAAAAATATTGTACTTAACACCGACCATCACTACACATCCGAAAATGTACACAGGAGAGACTCCTCATACATGTAGTGAATGTGAGAAATCTTTCAGTAATGAAATACGCCTTACAATACCTCAGAGCAAATATCCTGAGATATGTGATGCGTACATCAAATGTGAAAATTAATTTCTGAGAATTCAGACCTGACGCTCCAACCTCGATCTCCAAGAGAAGACAAACCTTATGAATATGAGGAACGTAATAAAATTTCTGCCCAGAATTCAGCTCTCAGCACACATCAGAGATCTCACACAGAAGAGAAATCTTATGAATGGGATAAATGTGGGAAGACTTTTAGACTGAAATCATACCTCACTTTGCACCAGAGAAGACACACAGAAGAGAAACCTTATGAATGTAACAAATGTGAAAAGTCTATCACCCAGAAGATACACCTTCGAGTTCATTAAATAACACACACAGGAGAGAAATCTTATAAGTGTAATGAATGTGGAAAGTCTTTCCAAGGGAAGGGAAAACTTCGTGTTCATCAGAGAATACACACAGGAGTGAAACCTTATGAATGTAACCAATGTGTAAAGTCTTTCCGACAGAAATCTTCCCTCAAATTGCATCAAAGAACACACACAGGAAAGAAACCTTATGTGTGCAACAAATGTGGAAAGACCTTCAAGTGGAAGTCATATCTTGATGGGCATAATAGAACACACACAGGAGAGAAAACTTATGCATGTAGTGAATGCGGAAAGTCTTTCAAATGGAAGGTAAAACTCCATGTTCATCAGAGAATATACTCAGGAGAAACACCTTATGAGTGTAACATATGTGGAAAGTCCTTCACACAGAAGCCAAACCTCAACATGCATAAGACAATTCAAACAGGAGAAAAACCTTATGAATGTAACCGATGTGGAATGTCTTTCAAATGGAAGTCTTCCCTCAAATGGCATCAGAGAACACAGACAGGAGAGAAACTGTACGAGTGCATCAAATGTGGTAAGACCTTCAGGTGGAAGTCACATTACACGAGGCATAACAGAATTCACACATATTAGAAACCTTAGGAATATAACCAAAGTTGAAAGTCTTTCGTGCAGTATTCACCCTTCAGGAAGCGTAAGAGAGTTCACACATATGAGAAGCCTTAGCAATGTAATAAATAGGAAAGACTTTTTAGTCTGTGGAAGAAAACTCAGCTTGTGTCACAGAACCAACACAAGATAAAACCCTTAATGAATGTAGCAAATGTTCAGTCTTTTCCCCAGAAGGCACAAGTCAAGATTTATCACTAAACACCCACAGGATAGAATCCTATGAATAAAATGAAAGGGAAATTTTGTGGAAGAACTCATAGTTGAGTTTGCATGATACCACACAGACACAGGATGAAAATCGTATGAATATAAGAATATGAAAAATCCATCATGAACGCATGACTAAGTATAAAATGCACATAGGAGAGAAAAACCTTATGAATATTACAAATGTGGAAAGTGTTTGACCTGGAAGGCATACTTCTGTGTTCATCACAAACCTGATTCCCATAGAAGAAAAGAAAACTAATGAATAGAACAAATGTGCAATGACTTTTAATCAGAAGTCAGTCTTCAGTACATTTCAGAACATACACAATAGAGAAATTCTGAGTAATGAAAAACATTTAGCTATATATAGAATCTCTGTATATGGGAGCATTAGGGTAAGTCTTCTAAACAAAGTCAACCGTCAGCAAGCATTAAGAGCACTCACAGAAGAAATAATAGCATGTAGGAAAACCTTTGTCAGAAACCTCTAAAAGCTGACTGTGTGGCTTAGTGGTAGAGTGCTAACCTATCAAGGATGAAGGCCTGGGTTAGATTCCTCAATACTACGTGAAAAGAGCAAGCCAGAAGCAGCACTGTGGTTCAAATGGTAGAGTGCTAACCTTGAGCAAAAGTAGCTCAGGCCCTGAGTTCAAGCCTAAGGATTGGAGAGAGAGAGAGAGAGAGAGAGAGAGAGAGAGAGAGAGAGAGAGAGAGAGAGAGAGAGAGAGAGAGAGAGAGAGAGAGAGAGAAAAGAGAGAGAAACAGGAACTTCTAAATTTTACAGATATAGAGAAGGAGAGAGAGAAGGAGACAGAAACTAATTTCTAAACTTTACAGTCTTTCTATTTCCTTACAAATTCGTCTATGTCATTCTTTCTGACAGAAGCACAGAATTCCATTGTGTAAAAATACCATATTTGATCTACTCATCAACTGACGGGCATCTGGGTTGGTTCCATACCTTTGCTATAGTAAATAGTGCTGTGATAAATGTTATTGTTCTAGTGAATTTAGTATGTCCTATCTGGACGATTGGCAAGTAGTGAAATTGCTGGATCACAGGGGAGCTCTATGTTTAGTCTTTTTGCGATACTGCCATAGTGCTTTCCATAGTGGTTGAACGAGTTTGCAATCCCACCACAGTGTAGTAGTGATCCCTCCTGGCCACATCCCCTCCAGCATACGTTATTAGATTTCTGGATCTTGGCCATTCTAACTGGAGTGAGGAGGAAAAGGGAAAGAGGAACTGAAACTTTCTCTCCTTACAGATGACATGATTCTGTATTTAAAGAACCCTATAGTCTCTACTCCGAAGCTGCTTGAGCTGATATAAAACTTTGGTAAGGTAGCAGGGTATAAAACTAACCCTCAATGTCAACTGCCTTCTTATATGCCAAGAAAGGAGAGGAATGAGGCAAGAATCAGGATAGCAACTCATTTTGCTATCAAAGAAAATAAAATACCTAGGAATTAACTTAGAATGTAAAGCACCTTTTTGATGGAACTATAAACCCTGGAGAAGGAAATTAACGCAGAACAGAGGAAATGCAAAAACCTATGCTCCTGGTTTGGAAGAAGTAATATTGTAAAAATGGCAATCTTCAATCAATATCCCAATGTCATTCTTTAAAGAAACAGAAGAGGAAATCCAAAATTTCACTTGGAATAATAAAAGACCCCTTATAGTCTATCTTCTTGCATGATACATAATGTTTAATCTCACCTTCTCCACCAAAGTCTCACCTTTCTCATAGAGACATAGGTGTCCCTGTTTACTAGCAGCAAAGGCTCAAACGCGCAGTTTCAGGTGTCACCACTGCCTCTGTTACTGGAGAGATCCAACTCTGTCATCGATTCTGAGGTCTGCTCTGGGAGTCTTGGTCACAAGTTGTTCTGTGGCATCTGCTGCCAGCCTGTGCCTATTTGCTTCCTTTTCTCCAGCAGCCTACAACAGGGAATGAATTTCACGCGCTGATGCTCTCCTTCATATGCAGGGCAGGATGAGCCCAACCCTCCCTCATCTTCCTCTTCCAATTTTTGGGAAAAAATGTGCTGGCAGAAGTCCTCAGGTGTGGCGCATGGCTGATCCACACTTTTAATCCAGGCTGGTCAGGAGGCTGAGATCTGAGTATGGAAGTTCCAAGTCACCTAGAACAGGAAAGTCTGATAGATTCTTACTACCAAAAATAAAAACAGCTGGGAATGGAGTTTGGGCTCAAGTGGTAAAGGGATAGTCTTGAGTACAAATGCTTAGTGCCCCGGCCCTGAGTTCAGGCTCCAGCACTGCCAACAACCTCACTTTAGTGAGATTTTAGCTTTATCCATGTAGGCACATCTCACTGGAATCTTTGGTGGTAGAGATAGTCTTCATAATTTTGTCTCAAGGTAAAGGTCCTCCTGGGGTAGTACACAAAAGATGTCATGGAGAGAGGAGCCCCACTTGCTCCAGGTTTGAAGATGGCATAGGTCAAGCCAGCATGGAGTTGGCACATCAATCTTTTTCCTAGCACCACCTACCAGTGAATGTCCAATGACATTGATTGTGGTGGGATTGTGTGATTGAAGTGCCTCATTAAGGGCAGTGTTAGCACATCCAAACTTGGATACCAGGAATGCTGAAATCTTAAAGCTAAGATGACTGTTGGCTACAGAAATGCTGGTGTGTCTGTTATTCACTAAAAGTTCAGGTGCAAAGATTCTGAAGCTTGATGCCATGTGTTTATTCCATTTAGTAAAATTATTTTAATGCACTGTAAAGTTAAAACATTTGATAAGAGTCAGGGGTAGTGAAAACGTTGTTCTTGAATTCAGGTGTCTGGCAAGGTAATGGGGGGTGTTGGTGGCTGGGACTATGAAGCTGGAGCTGCTATCAAACCATGGATCATGTTCCTCTTTGTCTGGGAGAAATGACTCCAAAGATGAAATTTGAATGGTGAGGAAAAGATGATGATGTACTCAGGAAATTTCTCCTAATCAAATGCTCATGTGGAAGTGGGATGGGGGCTGCGCATGTCTGAGGCAGAGCTTAAGGGGGCTTCTCATGGCGTTGAGAACGTTCCTTGCGACTTCAGGCATGCAGCAGGGTGTTTTAGATGACCATTGTGAGATGGATGGAATAAGACTGGAGACAAGATGAATGCTGGGATCCTGCAATGCTCTTGCATGAGTGGCTGGTGGCTCACCTGAAAGAACTAATTATGTCTAAAAAAGAAATCAGGAATTTGTTTTGATTAGATAATACCTGTAATCCGAGGCATATTCAGGATCCTGATCTTAGTATTGTGGTTTAAAACCAACCCAGCAAAGGGAAAAATGCATGAGACTCATACTCCCAGTTTAGAGCAAGAACAAAGATTGAAGTAGAGCTGTGGCTCAAGAGCTAGAGTGCTACCTTGAGCAAAGAAAAGCTAAGAAAAAGCTCCAGGTTTTGAGTTCAAGGCCAGGAATGAAAGAAGGAAGGTAAAAAAGAGAAAGATGTGAGGAAGGAAAATATATAAATGAAAGAAAAGGAACTAGAAATTTAAAACTGGAGAATATTTAAAAGTCATCAGTCCTTCTAAGAAAAGTGTTGGAGTATGGGTTCTATATGTGGTGAACTGGAAGCCCAGCAGTGACTTGTTAACCAAAGAGTCACCATGATGAGCAAAGGATAGAAATCTGCATGAGCCTCTTAGCGGATGGAGTGACAGAAGAGAACCTCAGCTCCCATCCCATAGTTAGAAGTATATTGAGATGGGGAAGTTGGCATCACCTTGATGTCATTGTGTCCATGGAGACTGGAAGCCATGGCTCTGTGAAAGCACAATGTTCTGGTTACTGAGCTGAGAGGCTGAGGAGAGCCAAGTCCTGGCCATGAAGAAATCAGAGTGGCAGCAGAGCAACTCTGCTGCAGTGTGTGCCTGCTTGGCTGTTCTTATTCTGTGGTGGATCAGGCCGGAGCGGGTGATAGTAACTGTTTTGTGGTCACAAGCCCTTCACCAAGAGCTTCGTCTGAGATCCTCATAAGCTAGAGGGTGGCTGGTGGTGGGATGTGTGTGGGGTGGAAGTGACAGAGGGATGAACGCATGGCAAGGTGGGTGAAGAGATGAGAGGAATGATGAGAGCCCAGTTCATTGGTTTCCAAGGTTAATGGGTGGGAGGTAGAGAGGCATGATGGAGGAATGATGGAGGCAGGGGAAGGTGGTGACAGAGTGAGGCCATCTGTAGTGCCAGCCTGGCCATCATCTGAAGCCCATGGGCAGCTTCCTGATCCTTCACTTAGTCCTGCTCCTTGTGGAGGGAATGAGAGTTTCATGGACTTTCCTTTCTGGACTGGCTTCAAACAGAAGCTATGCACATTTTTCAAACCATACCTTACTGAAGAAGGGAAGCTTGATCTGGTGCTTAACTGGGTTGCACTTTGGCTCCGTTTGCTATGCCTCACGGGAGGGGCCTCATCATTTGTAGACTAAGATCTCATGACCTTCAAAGCCAAATGCTTCCTGAAAGTTCAGGGTCCCAGCCTATGTGTTGGGCCGGGGTGAATACATTCTCTGTTATGCTAGGTCATCAACCCATGTTTTAAGCTGGAAGTAGGCAGTGCCACATTTGATAAGAACATCTGCCAGAGATTGTCACCTCATGAAAGCAGATTCTAAATTTGTATTCCATTTCCTGTGGTGGAAAAAACCCCTCCAAGTTAGACAGGCTCACATCCACCTGCAGGTCACACTCCTAATGCACCCTTGAGTGTCCTCATGGTATTGGGATCTAAGTTTGTAGGGAATGCTGCTTTAGTCCATGAATTAGCTGGACAAGTGATGACAAACGTGTTGTGGATTAATATGAGAACAATTTAAGAATCCCTGGAGGAGCATCAACCTTAGCCTCTGTGGTGCTATAAATCTGATAGGATGTTCCAGACTGAGAAACAATCACATGGCTTTGTGTTTGGCATCCAGACAAGTGAGTCCATGTCTTAGCTGTCAGCCAATACAGAGGAGGACATGAATAAGTGGGTTGAAAGCATTTGTCAGACCCCTGTCTGGGGGAAGGTGGAGAGAACATAGGAAGGTAGATACCATGGCTGTGTTGGGGCCAAAAAAAGGGTAAAAGAGGCAAAGGAACCAGGTAGTGGTAGCTCAAGACTGTCATCCTAGCTACTCAGGAGTTTGAGATCTGAGGATCACAATTCAAAGCCAGCCCAGGACAGAAACTCCATGAGAATCTTATCTGCAATAAACTACTGAATGCAAGAAGCTCAAGCTCAGTGACAGCATCCAGGCCTAGCGTTCAAAACCCAGGACTGGCAGAAAAAAGTATCAAAGGACAAGAAGCTGGCCAAAAGTTAGAGGGACTCTATCTTGACAAACAATACAATGGTAAGTTGCACTCAGAAGACTTGCACAAAATCTGGAAATGCCTGAGACTTATCTATGTATGTTTCCTCTTTGTCTAAATACATATGTTTATGAATTTATATATTAGTATAGAGAGACAGATCAATACATATGACTATACATATATACATAGCCAGACACTTATGGGTGGGTGGTATACTGTGTGAGAGTTTGTGTTTGTGTTTTGTGGATGGCTATCTCTGTTTAAGAAAGATAGAAAATATGTAAATATCTTTAAAAAAACTTGATAAAATATAGAGAGACATAAGCTCTTGAGGGAATCAGAAATGACAAGATTATTCACAGGCACGTTTATCCTTATGGATTCCTCAGCAAGTTTTAATTTTTTTCATTATTTTCTTTCTTTTTTTGAACCAGTGCTAAGGATTTCTCTCAGGGACCAGGTGCTGCCAATTACTAATTTTCTCATGGCTGCTACAAGAGGAACTGAGCCACAGTTCCACTTTTGCCTTATTTATTCGTGCTTAACTGAAGATAAAGATTTCTATCAGTGACTTTCTTTCAGGGGCTGGATTCTAACGAGGATCCCCAGACCTCAGCCTTCTCTATAGCTACAATTAACAATATGAGAACCCAGCACTGGGTTCCAATGCACAGGGCAAGAAATTGAGTGAATCTCTCAACTCCAATTAGCTATAATAAGCTACAAGTGAAAGACCAATACCTTTGAGGAAAAGATGCTGAGGGTTATCACACAGGCCCTATGAGTAAGCCCTAAACCCTGTACACATGTGTGCATGCACACATTGGCAGATACACACACACATGCACACACACAATATCTCAGGCAATATTGTATTTTGAATT
Source organism: Megascapheus bottae (assembly GCF_031878675.1). NCBI lineage: Eukaryota > Metazoa > Chordata > Mammalia > Rodentia > Geomyidae > Megascapheus > Megascapheus bottae. Next base: position 1,621,302 of record NW_028327724.1, read on the forward strand.
AATATCCAAAGATTGGACAACAGGATAGCAAGTAAGAAAATCTGTTTTTCTTGTCTACATTGAGGGAAAGGGATAAGTCACAAGATGCAGAAGCGAAGAATTCAGAGGCAAATGCTGTGAGTGAATAACTTGTAAAAAGCACATTTCTTTTCTTTTCTTTTCTTTTGTTTTTTTCTGCCATTCCTGGGGCTTGAACTCAGGGCCTGAGCACTGCTCTTGGCTTTTCCCAATGTAGCCCTCTGACACTTGAGCCACATTGCCATATGGATTTTTATATCTGTGTGATTTTAAGGACTCAAACCTAGATCTTCATGGATGCTAAGCAAGCACTCTACCACTGGGCCAAACTCTAAACCCCGATTAAGTATTTATAAATAGTAATCATCATCATATCAAAATATCCTTTCTCCTACAAAGAATGAACACTTATCTATGTCTGTAAGACTTTTTTTATGTCACCAATGCTTCTGTGATTTTCCCACTTGCATTTTTACAGATGACAGCACAGATATTCATCAGGAAGAAAAATAGATTAGGATACAGAAACCTAACAACGTCCTACTAGATTGAAGTGAAAAATATGTGCAAGATGGCCTGGGTGTTTCATCTATTTGTAGAGTGCTTGGCTACCACACAAAAAGAGTCCGGTTTGATTCTGCAGTACCATATACATAGAAAACTCTGGAAGTGGTGCTGTGGCTTGGTGGGACAGCTATAGCCTAAAGAAAGCCTAAGAACAATGGTCAGGCTCTGAGGTCAAGTCCCAGGACTAGCAAAAAAATGTGCAAGAGGCAAAATGCAAGCTGAGAAGGCACTGTGAAGCAAAATGTCTTGTGAAGGGTAAGGGGAATAGTGACAGTTAAGTTTGGATCTTACCTAAGAAAGGCTCCTTGAGCCTGAGACCAGGCTAGCACTTACGCCTAGTTAATGACTTGGGATTTGAACAAAAAGGTGTGCTGTTTACTACATCCATATGTGAGGTGGGAAGGGAGATTCAGCCTCCAGTAGGTCTTTGGGGAGGTCTTCTCTGAGCAAGGAGCTTTGATCATTGGGCCTTGAAAGGTGACCCTACCTCCCTCACAATGGAACAGAATATGGAACCCTGGTAACCAAGCCACTGTATGTGACAACCAGCTCAAGCCAGCTCCCTTGGCCTGTGGCTCAGGAGGAAGAAAGATGTTGCTGTGCTGTTGCCAAAGGTCAGGAGCCTCGGATCTCAGGCATGAGAGATATGCATGTCTCACTTTAAGAAGTAGATGCTGGATCAGGGCCAAGACAAAATTCCAGTATATCAGGCATTTCTCTAGGAAGAAAGCCAGGAAACTCTAGGGCAACTCAGATGAGGTATATTGAGAGGAAACCTATTTGAACCCATCATCCTGCCCACAAACTACAACCTTCTTGTGTGCTTTCAAGTGACTATACTGAGATTAGAGTGTGTCTTTTCCAATCTACTCTATACCAATTCCTCAGTGTGAAGTGTGGTCCCATTCCTACGTTTGAAATATCCACTGTTTTGCCAATACAGTGTGATGGTAAGTCAGCTCAGACTCTGAATGAGCCTTGTAACCTATGGATCCTGGAGGAAGGCCTGTTGGAGATGCTGCTGACAAAGCTGATCCCTGCCTACCAGAAAGGTGATCTCTTTTATGTGGGAAACTTCCTGCACAATTTCAAATAGTGGAGGACAATGTAGTAGTTGCTGGAAATTCTCTTGAAAAAGTGAGTGTTCCCCCTCCAAACCCAGGTTTGCTCACCCCTCCTGGCCAAGTCTTGGAATACTTGGCTCCTCTCTGAGCCTGTTTGTTTCACTGGGGTGTTCACAGGGGAGCTAAGCATGATACAAGTGCACAAACTACTTTATTATGACTGGGACACCATGCCATTTCATTTCCCTCAAAGATACTGGAGTCTCAACAGTGTGCTTACTGAGAAGTTGGATTTCAGGCATGAGGAAGTGGCTCCCAACTGCAGCCCTCACCTAGGTGACATCCTAGGAAATCCCATTTCCCAGTAAGAAATGAGGTGTCAGTTCTAATGGCGGAGGCCTGTGAAATACTGGAGTCAGAGGAAAAGCTGGGGGCTGAATCACTTTTGAGCCATCAGGGAGGGATTGTGATAGCTTTGCCTGTTAGAACCTGAAAGCATTTACATTTTGGTGTGTGGTCCAGTGCTGCTACTTGAACCTGAACCCAGGTCTAAATGCCATCCCTTTGGTGTTCAAAAATTAGCACTGTACCATTTGAGTCATAGGTCAAGTTCTGGCTTTTTGCTGCCTAATTGAAGACAAGTGCCTTTAGACTTTTACTGACTAGACTGGCCTTCCACTGTGATCTTCAGAGCTCAGCCTGCTGGGTGGCTAAGATTAGAGAAATGAGCATTTAGTTCCTTATTTAGAGCATTCACTTATTGATGTATTTAGAGCATTTACTTAGTTAATTTAAGGTGCGTTTACTTTGGACAGATGCATAGAGGCCTCTCTCAGAAGCTTCTGGAAGTGGGGTGTAAAAGTCATCCTGTTCTCGAGTGTCTCTTACCCCCCTCCCAGCACATAAGTGCACATCTCTGCAGGACAGCCACAGCATTAGAGTCCTGCAAGAAAGGGGCTTTTTTAGAAGGCTCAGGATGGAGAGAGAAGGCTCTCACTTTCCTTGTACCGAATGTGCCCACAGCATCATGTGTTCCATCTATACGATGTGAATGGACTTCTACCCGAGTGATTTCTACGAGTTCAAGAACTGCCACACCCTGACACAACTCAAGCTCTATATGAGGCTCCACATGTCGGCTTTGGACCTGCTCTTCTAAACACAAACTTTTTGACCAGCTGGAGGAATATGCGACCAGTAAGACCAAGAAAAAGTAGAAGTCCTGGTGTGGGTGCCTCAGAACCTGTGAGTAGGAAGCCCATGTGGTCTAGATATTGGTTGGCCCTTACTTCTACAGGGCATGGCAAAATGCCCTTTATGGGTGGTGTCAGCCAGGTAATGTCTATCCTCTGAAAGGTCTCGGGAATAAGCACTGATAAGAAAGACCCTACACCTCCTCAGTGTTCAGTCCAAACTCCAGTTCTATAGGTTCCTCCATTAGATCCTCATGGAAGTTGAGTGACACTTCAACTTGCAGAGTCCACTCTGTCCACTCTGTACCTATTTCCATTCTTAGGTTTGGGTCATCGTGGAAGAGCTTATCCTGAACTCCGGATGAAAAACCCACCAATGGAGCTGGTGACTGATGGAGACTGAGAATCATCACTGCACTCCAGAAAGCATGGGCCTTCTGTAGAAATTACCAAACAGGTTTAGAGTCCTATGGATATACCTTTTGCTCTGAACCCCATGTGTGACACAGTTGAACCTGCAGATACTATGGAGGAAGAAAAAGAGCAGCCAGATTTCCTTCCGTTTCCTTTCACACTCCACCCAGAGTCAGTCCATCTGAGTCAGAGTAACACTCCACTTATTGTGCAAGCTGAAGGGGCACACGCTGGGCTCATGGAAAATGTCCCCATGGGAATCAGCAAGTGTACTCTCAATACTGAATTCATTGGAGGAAAATGAATCCATCCTCACAGAATATCCAGACCCATCCATCTCACTAAAAGAGACTCAATCTCCATTCGACAACCCAGAATCCATCCCCCTCTTAACTCAGGAAGGACATTCTGTTTCTCATGAGGAAGGAGACCCTTCTGAGGACTCTGAAGGAGAATTACTGTCTGAAGGCAACTTGGAGGCCAGTCTGGATTTAGAGCTTCCCTGTCCCCTTCCTAAAAAGACGTCTCTTTATCTTGCTCTCATGATTCTTGTCAAGTATTCATTGTATTTACTTTGCTAGCTATTAAACTCTCATTGTTAATATTATGGTGTGCAGTTCTTCAGTGCTTATTATACTGTGTTTTATTTTCCACTTATAATGTGAGACCTCAGACACATAGGTCCTGGGTGGGCCAAAAACCAGACAGGTCTGGTCCCATAGAAGACAACCTTACTGGATATACAGGGATCTATGAAATGCATGGAATGACCAGGAATCCAGGCCAGGCCTCCATGGAAAGACAAGTCAGCTACCAAAGCTTAAGGACAGAGCAGATGCCTGGAAATGTGTTTTGTCAATCGGGAGAAGTGCCAGAGTAACTGTAATATTATGTGGGACTCTGTTCTGTGAGTTCAAGTCTGTTTATATATCCATTGTGCTTTGTACAAATATTTAAGAAAATTAAAACTCCACAATAGCATCAAAAATCTACTTTGGCTTTTAATGTTGCCTAGTTGTAGAGTGCTCGCCTAGTATACAAGAAGACCTTGATTCAATTCCTCGACACTGCATACACAGAAAAAGCAGATGGGGCACTGTTGCTCAGGTGTAAGAGTGCCACCCTTGAACAAATGTGGCCAAGGACAGTTCCTGGTCCCTCAGTTCAAGCCGCAGGACTAGCCAAACAAGAAATCATACCATTTTCCACACATCTGGAAATAAATCTGTTTTATCTAACCCTACTTATTTTTTGCCAGTCCAGGGTGTGTGCCACCAAGCCAAACTACTGGCCCCCAACCTTACTATTTTTAATCATTTAATTTTTTTACATAATCATATTTCATGCTGTCTGTATTAATACCATAAACAGTATGCTTAGTGTAATAATGTTAAAGGTACAACATGAGAAATTAATAACTAAAATTCCTTTTATATTAGTTTTATAGCATTACTACAATGTTATGGGAAAAATTACTTAGAATGTTTATTTTAGAGTTCAAGTAATCCATTTTGATAAATATATCAACCTACATCATTTATTTGAACACATTTTAAACTATTTTTTTCAGGAATGAAAATACATATATATTTGTTGTAAATGAAATTTATGACTTGGGGGGAAGGGAAACTGAAAATGGGGGAGGGGGTAACAGTGTTTACAAGAAATGTACTCATTACATATGTAACAGCAATCTCCTTGTATATCACCTTGAACAACAAATTTTTTGAAAAGTACAATAAGTTTAAATGTCTACTTTGGGCAGAATTTTTTTTTGCCAGTACTGGGCTTAGACTCAGGACCTGAGCACGATCCTTGTTTTTGTTTTTGTTTATTCTTAAGGCGCAAGTCTATCACATGTGCCACAGCACCACTTTTATCTTTTTTTATCAATGTTGTGCTGAGGAATTGAACTTGGGTCTTCATTCATGCTCGGCAAGAACGCTTCCACTAGGCTTAACTTATGGCCCCAGTGGGAAGGAAGTTTTCCATAAAATATGTAGGAAATATGTACACTAAGGAAAAGCCATCAAAAATAGAAGAAAAATTATATACTTAGATAACAACATGCCAGTATTATGGCAGATCTCTGTAATTCTAGCTTCAAGAGTGGCCTATTTGGACCGGGAGTTGGCTGGCTGAAGTAAAGTGCTATCCTTGAGCAAGCCCTAGGATAGTGCTCTGGCCATGAGTTGAAGCCATAGGACATGCAAAAAATAATAATTTAATGCCCGTGACTGGTGGCTCACCCTGGTAATCCTAGCTACCCTGGAGGATCGAGGTTCAAAGACGGCCCAGGCATAAAAATCTGTGAGAATCTTATTTCCAAATAAGCCAGAAAATTCAAAATGATAATGTGCCTCAAGTGGTAGAGCTCTTGCCTTGAGCTGAAGAGCTTAAGGTAAACATCCAGGCCCAGAGTTCAAGCCCCATGAGTGAAAAAAAGAAAAAGAAAAAGAAAGCCCTTATCTAAGGCTGGAGTGCACACTAGTGGTAGTTTGCTTGCCTAGTATGCACAAAGCCCTGTGTTCAATTACTCTGTACCACTTACACCAAAAAAAAGCTGGAAATGATCTCGGAAGGTTGGGTTCTGAGGATCAGAGTTCAAAGCGAGGCCAGACACTAAAGTCCATGAAACTGTACTTCCACTTAAGCACCAGAAAACCAGAAGTGACACTGTGGCTCAAGGTGTTTAAGGTTGTAGCCTTGAGCTGAAGAGCCCAGGGACACTGCCCAGGTGCACAATTAAAGTCTTACAACCAAAAGAGAGAGAGAGAGAGAGAGAGAGAGAGAGAGAGAGAGAGAGAGAGAGAGAGAGAGAGAGAGAGAGAGACAGAGACAGAGACAGAGAGACAGAGAGAGAGACAGAGAGACAGAGAGAGAGACAGGCAGACAGACAGAGAGAGACATCAAACAGTCTGGCACTGCTGGCTGAAGCATGTAATTCTACCTACTATGGAGGCTGAGATTGGAGGATCTTGGTTCAAAGCCCAAAGCCAGCCTGGACACATATGTTTGTGAGACTTACATCACCAATTAACTACCAGAAACCAAAAATGGAGCTGTAGAGGAAGAGCGCTAGCCTTGAGCTGAAGAGGTCAGGGACAGTCCAGGCCCAAAGTCCAAGCGCCATGACGAATCAATAATAAAAAAAAGGAGATAGCTAATAGTAATGATGAATAATTTTGGGCTGGGAGTTTGGCCTAGTGGTAGAGTGCTTGCCTAGCATGCACGAAGACCTGGGTTCAATTCCTCAGTATCACATACATAGAAAAATGCTGGAAGTGGTGCTGAGGCTGAAGTGGTAGAGCCCTAGCCTTGAGAAAATATAAGGACAGTGCTCAGTCCCTGAGTTCAAGGCCAGGACTGGCCAAATCAAAAGTAGTAGAGCACTGGCATTGAACTGAAGATCTGAGGAACAGCCCATGCACAGAGTTGAAGCACCGCAAACAACAACAACAAAATCTATGAAATGGCAGTGGTGGTTTTAAGCTAAGCAAAAATAGAGTAGAAATTGGTAAAATACATATTTGTGTGTAAGCAAAATAGCCAGACTTATGCATTAGAACAGGATAGCAATTTGAAAAAAAATTTTGTTTTCCATCTCACTAGGTCCTGTCTCTTAATTTATTCAAGTAAGTAAAATGCTGGGTTTTATAATCATTGCTCTGAATATTAGAAAATCATAATATCTCTCATTAACCAACAAAGACCAGGAACTGGGGCTTCGTTCAAATGGCAGAGTATCAGGCAAGAGAAGAAAAAATTGAAGTAAGAACTTGAAGTTCTTGATCCAGAACCTGCATAGTAACAGAGCAGCAGCCTGGTGATGGTACCTCACACCTATAATCTTAGCTACTCAGGAGGCTAAGATCTGAGAATCAAAGTTTAAAGCCAGCCAAAGTACCCAGTTAACTGCCAGAAAAACCAGAAGTGGCACTGTGGCTCACAGATTAAAGCACTAGCCTTGAGCTGAAGAGCTCAGGGACAGTGCCCAGGCCCAGAGTTCAAGCCCCACAATTGACAAAAATCAAACAAGCAAACAAAACTCACAAAGAAGCCTGCAGACCACAGTGGTTCTGCTGAGTCTCTTCTCTATGGGGATCAGGAAACATTTCACTTTTTCTGTCTCTTCCCATCTCAACATTCATACTAAAATAAGACTGTGTTGAAAGTTTCAATTTATAAAAATGTTTTTCATGAAGCACCCTGAAATATTCATCGCTTATATCTCAATTGAAGATAGTTGATTTGGGGCTGCATTGGTAGAGTGCTAGCCTTGAGCAGAAAAGGTCAGGGATAGAGCTGAAGCACTCAGTTGAAGACCCAGTGCCAACACACAAAAGAAATTATGCACTTTATACATATTTTCTAATTTCTTAATGAATTTTTCAGTCTGTATAAATATAGGGTACATTCCTTGTTACTTAGGTAAGATTGCTCTTTTTTTTCTTTTTGCCAGTCCTACGGCTTGGACTCAGGGCCTAGACATTTTCATTGGACTCGCTTGCCCAAGGTGAGTGCTCTGCCTCTTGAAACACAGCGCCACTTCTAGCTTTTTTCTGAATATGCGGTACCGGTGAATAGAACCTAGGTCTTCATGCATTCTAGGTGAGCACTCTACCATTAGGCTACATTCCCAGGCAGGGAGATTCCTCTTACAGTCATTGTATGTTCACAGAGTTTGATCTCACACACTGTAGGGCCCTGGTTGGCTTTGACCTGTGATCCTAAGCCCTGAGCCTCCTAAGTAGCTGAAATTAAGTTGTGAGCCAGCATGATGGCTTCCATTCTTTTTTCTACAAAAATATATGTAGTTATCTAAAATGTATCTATAGCTGAAAAAAATGAATCTCTCCCAAACAAATCTTCAAAGAAACAACCATCCTATTAAAAGGTGGGCTAAAGACTTAAAAGAGTATTCTCTGAAGAAAAAATTAAAATGGGCTTTAGACACATGAAGAAATGCTCCATATATCTAGCAATAAGGGAAATGAAAATCAAAACAACTTTGAGATTCCACCTGACTCCAGTCAGAATGGCCATTATCAAAAAATCTAATAAGAGATACTGGTGGGGAAGTGACCAGGGGGGATCACACCTACACTGTTGGTGTGAGTGTAAACTCGTTCAACCACTAGGGAAAGCAGTGTGGCGGTTCCTCAAAAGACTGAACATAGAGCTCCCCTATGATCCAGCAAATCCACTACTTGGCATCTACCCAATTGTCCAGAAAAAAGGACATACTAAAGCCACTAGCACAATGATGCTCATTGTAGCACTATTTACCATAGCAAAGCTATGAAACCAACCCAGATGCCACTCAGTAGATGACTGAATCAAGAAGATGTGGTACTTATACACAATGGAATGCTATGCGGCCATCCGAAGGAATGACATCACCCCATTTGTAAGGAAATGGAAAGACTTGGAAAAATTCATATTAAGTGAAGCAGCCAGACCCAAAGAAACATAAGCTCAATGGTTTCCCTCATTTGTAATAATTAGTTCACATCTAGGACTCTCCTAGCAGAGGATTACAATAACTCAAAAACCTAGGTATATAAGGTCATATAGGATGAGACTAAATGAAAGGATCTCTAGGATATGGGAACAAGAGCTATATCTTGTGTCATCGTTGCTCTTAATCTTGTGTGATTTTTGTCCTTAATCTACTATGTTATTTCTCATCTCTTATTTTGCCCTTTGGTTAATTTCAGATTGTTACTGTACCTGATTTTTTCCCTGTCATATTGTATATATGTTTATTTGTTTATGTCAAATAGGAAAGGGAAGGGGGGAAACAAGATGATTGGGAAGGGGAGGGGAGAGGGAACTGGGGACAAAAGCATGTGGAGTGGAATAAATGTGTGAGAAGTAATGCAGTCCAATACCTGTAAATGTAATCGTAACCCCTCTATACATTACCCTGAAAATAAAAAAGAGACTATAAAAATATCTGTAGAAAATGAGGTTGGATGATGGAAACAACCAGATGCCCTACTACAAAAAATGTGATACACGCACACACACACACACACACACACACACACACACACACACACAATGGAATGATACATAGCCAACCGACAAGATAAAATAATGGCATTCTCGGGGAAGTGGATGAAAAGGAAAAAAATCATATTAAGTGGAGTAAGCCAAACTCAAAGGAACATAGGCCCAAGAGTCTCCCTCATTTGTCAAATTCAGTAGAAACCTTGGGCTCTGCTACCAGAGATTTACAGTAGAACAAAATCTAGAGACATCGTGACAAATAGTATGACACTAAATGTAAGGACCTCCAAGATAAAGAAACAAAACTCATATAATGAGTGATTTTTGTCCTTAATGAACTATGTGATCTCTTATCTCTTTTGCTATCCCTTGGTTATATCCTATTGTTACAATATTTCACCTTGTTTTCTGATATATTTCATATGTGCCTAATTGGTTATTTGAAATTGGATAGGGAAGGGGGAAATGAACATGAATGGGGGTAGGGGAAGGGAAATGGGGACCATATCATTACATGGGGTATCAAAGTTTGAGAAGTAATGCACCTTCTATCTGGTGAATATAATGTAACCCTTCTATAAATTACAATAAAAATAAATACATAAAAGGAAGATCTGCACAGAAAAAAATAATAGTGGCATTTTTGGGGTAGTGGATGAAATTAGAGTGAATCCTGTTGAGTGAGATAAGTCAAGACCAAGGAACAAAAGGTACATGGTATCCTTAATATATGGATATTAGTTTCAAACAGTAGTAGAGCGATGATTGAATAGTTGATACCCAAAGTTCTGGACATAATTTTGGAGATATAAACATAACTACATAGACATAAAAATCTAGGATAGACTATACACTCTATAGACATGTGTTTTATTATAGATTAATCTGTATCTATGACATACAATGACTCAGCTTAATTTTTACTATATTCTAAAATCTATGTTCCAGTGATTGTATAATGATTCTCTTCTTGAATACTTGTTGGTTAAACATGACATTTGAAATATGATGTAAAATTCAATGTTAATAAATTTTTTAAAAAAGAGGCTAGAGGTAAATACCACTAATGTACTTGCTCTAAGTGGTACAGAAATTTTCTTAATGAATCAAGGGGTTTTATTACATCTTTATGCAATTATTTTAGTTCTGAGTGTTCTACACTCAATGATACTTCTGGAAAGATGATATAGCTGACTGTGTAGATGGTATGAAGACCTACTGGCCTAAACGTAGAATAAAGCATTGGTAAGTGGCTGTTAGCTGTGCAGATTCTACTGGAATATGTGGAATGAATTTATTAAGCAAAATGCAGGCTCTTAGTCAGATCAGGATCAAGATTATGTGGTTCCATGAGATGAATGAGGAAAGATCAGAAAAATCTACTAAGATATCCAGATATATTTTTTAAACTAAGGTATCTGGACTCCTTTTTTTTTTGTTTCTTGGTGGGGAGGTTGAACTTTGGACCTGGGCAAGGTCTCTTAGTTCTTTTTCCTCAAGGCTAATGCTGTACCAGTTTTAGCCACAACTCCACTTAGTTTTTGGGTGGATAAGTGGAGAGTAGAATCTTACAGTTTTTTTGGTTTTCGTTTTTTTGCATGCAAAGGCTTTGAATCACCTCCTCCCTGGCTAGTAGAATGACAATTATGACCCTCCAGCGCCTGGCTAGTGATTTTTTGAAAATTGGACTTTCTTCCAAATCACATAACTGGTTCCTAGCAAAGTTTTGAAGCCTGACTTAAATGTGACAGATTTTTGTCACTTGGAGACACTCTGTGCTGAACGTTAGAAATCTACCAGCTGAGTCACAGTGGCACTTCCAGTTGTTGGTTTATGTGGTGCTGAGGAATGGAATCCAGGGTTTCATACATGCTAGGCAAGCTTCATTTTCAGCCCAAGGTTTTATGTTTTGTTTTTTCAGTGTTGGTGCTTCTAAGGTACTGTATGATGTTCTTTCATTTGCTTTGCTTTTTACCTCTTTTCTTCTTTTTCCCTTTAGTTTTATTCTCTGTAGTCACTGTGTTGAATTCGGGTACCCTGTGTCTTGTACATAGGTTTATGTGATTTGGAATGGAGAGGGTATAATAAAATGGTAAAAAAAAAAACAAAGGAAAAAGGGTGAACCAATTGAACAGTGATACTTGGAAGACACTAAACGGAAATGAACTGAACAATCTGGGTGGAGAGCTGGCTGAAGGTAGGAAAACAGAGAAAAATGAGGGAGGGGATAACAATTTTCTTAAGAAATATGTTCATTACTTATGTAACCGTATGCCAACTATATATTGACTTAACAAAAAAATTAACTTAAAAAATAATTTAGCTGGGTATGGTGGCTCACACTTGTAAATGTAGCTACTCAAGAGGCTGGGATCCAAGGATAGCAGTTCAAAGTCAGGCTGGGCACTGAAGTCCATGTGCTCTTATCTCCAATTAACCACCAGAAACCCAGAAGTGGCCCTATGGCTCAAGGGATAGGGCAGTAGTCTTGAGCTGAAAAGCTCAATGACAAGACCCAGGTGCAGAATTGCAGTCCCATGACATGAATGATGAATGATACTAGCCAGGCTCTGTGCGCTCACACTTGGAATCCTATCTACACAGAATCAGGTTTGAATCCAGCCCAAACAAATTGCATGATATTCTGATTTACAGTTCATTACCAAAAATCTGGAAGTGGAGCTGTGGATAAAGTGGTAGAACACTAGCCTGAAGCAAAAAAAAACTTTTAAGGACAGTTCCCAGGCCCTGGGTTCAAGACCCAGGACTTGCATAAAACAACAAAATGTGACGCTGAGTCCTCCACCATTTGGTGTTTTAGTTCAATATTTTTGATATGCATCTTAGAAATTAAGTCCCTAGCAAATACTCTCCCCTGAAATTCTGCTTCATAGCTGATTCATAGAATTTCAGCATCATTACTATCACCTTCCAGTTAGCATAGCAGTCTACTACTGAAAATTTGAACAAAACTTTTGAGTAATCCTAATAAATCTGTGTATCATCTGCACACACATCAAATCAGCAGCAGCTATGTTCTACTATTATCTAAATGTATTTAATCCCTTCTTGACTTAATGAGCCTTAAAGAGTAAAACATATGAAATAGTTATGAAACTAACAGTCACCATTCTTCTACCTAATATTGTAATATAAGTTTATAAATGCAAGGACTATTCTGAAGTGTGCAGAAGATAGCTTCTAATTATAATATTCTCATGAAGTATAGTTTTTAAGAAACATGTTGCTTGCTTTGGGAAAGCAAAGGCAAGGAAAAATGATATAAGTAAGTTCCCTATTTATCAGAAGGAAAATACTATTGGGTTTAGATCAACTTCATTCATTCCGTGCTGATGAAACAAATATTTGCAATTCCTGAGGCCAATCACTTCATTGTGATGCACAATCAGCCAGCTTAGATCAATCTTCCAAAAAAGGAAAGGAACAAATGAGAAGCAATTAAGGTTTCCAAAATGAACCAGGTGGTGGTGGCAGCTCACACTTGTAATTCTATCTACTCAAGGCCTGAAATCCAAGGATCTGGATTAAGTCTGTCTGGGATGAAAATATTACTGTCTGTAACATCATCTCTGTTATCACATCCCAGCTGATACACTCTGCCCAACAGGTTCCAAACACCAAAGTCCATCTCCTATCTGAAATACTATCAAACGTACTCACATATTATTTCCTCTTTGGGAGATAGTTGAAACATGTACCAGAAACATTTCCCTGGCTTCAGAGTGGAAGTGGAAATATATACTCACTAGAATCCCCTCTAGTAAATTACAGTCAATCATCGTTCCTCACATCTTGTTAGTTAAATTGAACAATGAGTGTTTGGATCAGAAGCAATGTGTATGAGCATACATGTTGTAAAAGTACTGTAATCCTAGCTACTCAAGATAAGCTGAGACCTGAGGATTCCAGTTCAAAATCATCCATGCAATAAATTCCATAAGATTTTTACCTCTAATTAACCAGCAAAAAACAAGCGTTGAATTGTGCTTAAAATGCCACAGCCCTAAGCTTTGCATTAAAGTGCTAGGGGGTAGCATTCAGGATGCCCACTCCCTCCACTCCTTTTTAATATAGTACTAGAATTCCTAGGCAGTGCAATAAGGCAAGAAGCAAGCATACAGGTGATCCAAGTAGGGAAAGAGGAAATAAAACTATCCCTCTTTGCCGATGACATGATTCTGTATTTAAAGAATATTATAGACTCTACTCCCAAGCTCCTTGAGCTGATTCAAAGATTTGGAAGGGCAACAGGACATAAAATGAACCCTCACAAATCAACTACCTTACTTTACGCCAACACTGAGAGGAACGAGGCAATAATCAGGAAAGAAATTCCTTTCACAGTAGCCTCAAAGAAAATAAAGTACCTAGCAATTAGCTTAACTAAGAATGTAAAGGACCGTTTAGGTGAAAACTTTAAAACCATAAAAAAGGAAATTAAAGCAGAACTAAGGAAATGGAAAAACCTCCCATGCTCCTGGATTGGAAGAAGCAACATTGTGAAAATGACAATCTTGCCAAGGGCCATCTACAAATTCAATGTAATACCAATCAACATCCCAATGTCATTCTTTAAAGAAATAGAAGAGGCAATTCAAAATTTCATATGGAATAATAAAAGACCCCGTATAGCAAAAATGCTTCTTAGCAGAAAGAACAGCGCTGGAGGAATTTCAATTCCAAACTTAAGACTCTCTTACAGAGCTATAATTCTCAAAACAGCTTGGTACTGGCACAAGAACAGGCCTGAAGTCCATTGGAGTAGAACTGCGGACCCAGATATTAAACCACAGACCTATGGCCACCTAGTCTTTGACCAGGGTGCCAAAAAAATAGAATGGAAGAAAGATAGCCTCTTCAACAAGTTGTGCTGGCAGAACTGGTTAAACACCTGCAGAAAACTAAAGTTGGATCCTTCTTTGTCACCTTGCACTAGAATTAACTCCAAATGGATCAAAGACGTGGAGGTAAAATCTGACACACTGAAAAGTTTACAGGAAGGAATAGGAGATACACTAGGCCTCCTTGGCACAGGTCGAAACTTTCTTAATAAGGACCAAGAATCACAACAAATCAGAGAAAGGCTGGATAAGTGGGACTGCATTAAACTGCAGAGCTTTTGTATGGCAACGGATATAGCTAGTAAACTAATCAGGAAGCCTACAGAGTGGGAGAAGATCTTCACCAACCAAACAACGGACAAAGGCCTCATATCTAAAATATATCAACAACTCAAAAAATTGAATCACTCCAAAACTAACATCCAAAGTAACACCCATCCCATTAAAAATGGGCCAAAGACTTAAGAGAGTCTTCTCTGAAGAAGAAACAAAAATGGCCTATAGACACATGAAGGAATGCTCAACATCTCTGGTCATAAAAGAAATGCAAATCAAAACAAGTCTAAGATTCCACCTCACTCCAGTTAGAATGGCCAGGATCAGGAAAATGAATGACAACAGATGCTGGAGGCGATGTGGCCAGGAGGGATCAGTACTACACTGTTGATGGGAGTGCAAACTCGTTCAACCACTATGGAAAGCAGTGCGGCAGTGCCTCAAAAGGCAAAAAATAGAACTCCCCTATGACCCAGCAATTCCAGTACTTGGCATTTACCCAACAATCCAGAAAGAAGGGCATACTAAACCCACTAGCACAACAATGTTAATTGCAGCAGTATTCACCATAGGAAAGATATGGAACCAACCCAGATGTTCCTCAGTTGATGAGTGGATCAACAAGTTGTGGTATTTGTACACAAGGGAATTCTATGCTGCTATCAGAAAAAATGACATCGCCCCATTTGTTAGGAAATGGAAAGACTTAGAACAAATCATATTAAGTGAAGTAAGCCAGACTCAAAGGAACTTAGGCTCAGTGGTTTCCCTCATTCATCATAATCAGTAGAAACCTTGGGCTCTACTAGCAGAGCTTGGCAATAGAGCAAAAGGCCATATATAAGGCCATATAATGTGAAGCTAATTGAAAGGACCTCCAGGATATTGAAACAAAAGCCATATAATGAATGATTGTTGTCCTTAATATACTATGTTGTCTCTCATCCCCTTTGCTGTCCCTTGGTTATCCCATATTGGTATAGTATCTCACTTTGTTATCTGATATATTGAATTTATTTGTATTTGGATATTTGAAATTTGATAGGGAATGGGGGAAAACCAAGACGGGTGGGGGCTGTGGAGTTGGAGGGAAATGGGTACCAAGACATGTGAAAGGGTATCAATGTATGTGAATTCATGCACCTTCTCTCTGGCAAATATCATCTAACCCTTTTACTAATTACAATAAAAAAATGAAAAAAAAGAAAGTTGTAGTGTGTGGGGAGGATGATGGGGTGAAATACATTTCTTCTTAGAAATTTACCTCATCTGGTTGCCCTGGATTTTCCTGGCCTTCTTCTTTGAGAAAGTTCTGTTATACTGGTTTTGTGGCTTGGCAATGATCTAGCATGTACATCTTCGTGTAAGACATCCACAACTTCCATGCCTGAGACTCGAGTTTCCTGACCTTTGGCAACAGCACAGCAACTTCTTGCTTCCTCCTGAGCCACAGGCCAAGTGAGCTGGCTTGAGCTGGTTGTTAGGTACAGTGGCTTGGTTACCAGGTTTCCATATTCTGTTCCATTGTGAGGGAGGCAGGGTCACCTTTCAGGGCCCAATGACCAAAGATCCTTGCTCACAAAAGACCTCACCAAAGACATACTTGAGGCTGAATTTCTCCTCCAATCTCACAATATACATGTGGATGTAGTATACAGCACACCTTATTTGTCCAATCCCAATGTCTTCCACTAGGCCCAACTACCAGTCTGGTCTCAGGCTCAAGGAGCCTTTCTTAGGTAAGATCCAAACTTAAGGGTCAATATTGCCCTCATCCTTTACAAAACATTTGCTTCACAGTGCCTTCTCTGCCTGCATTTTGCCCCTTGTCGAATTTTTTTTTGTTTTTGCTAGTCTTGGGACTTGACCTCAGAGTGTGAACATTGTTCTTGGGTTTTCTTTAGGCTTTAGCTGTCCCACCGAGCCACAGCACAACTTGCAGCGTTTTCTATCTATGTGGTAATAAGGAATCAAACCTGAGTCTTTTTGCATGGTAGCCAAGTACTCTACCACGAGGTCAAACACACAGGGCATCTTGCACATATTTTTGAGGTCAATCTACTAGGATATTATTAGGTTTCTGTATCCTAATCACTTTTTTCCTGATGATTAGCTTTGCTGTCAAGTGTAAAAAATGCACGATGGAATGACACAGAAGAATTAGTGAAATTAAAAAAAAAAGCATTAGACACAGTTAAGTGTTCATTCTTTGTAGGAGAAAGGATATTTGGATATGATGATGATGATGATGACTAAAGTCATCATAGTAATTATAGTAATTATAAGTAATCACTATGTCAGGGTTGAGAGTTTGGCAAGAGGGAAAAACACAGAAGAATCAGTGAATTTTAAAACAAAGCATTACACACATAGATAAGTGTTCATTCTTTGTAGGAGAAAGGATATATTGATATGATGATGATGATGATGATGACTTTATAATTACTATGTCAGGCTTGAGAGTTTGGCATAGTGGTAGAGTGCTTGCCTAGCATCCATGAAGATCTGGGTTTGATTGCTCAGTATCACACAGATAGAAAATCTAGATGTGGCACTGTGGCTCAAGTGGCAGAGGGCTAGACATGAGAAAACCCGAGGAAAGTGCTAAGGACCTGAATTCAAGCCCCAAGACTGGCAGAAAGTTAAAAGAAAATAAAAATGCTTTTTATGAGCTAATTCACTCACAGCATTTGCTTCTGAAATCTTCGCTTCTGCATCTTGTGAAATACCCCTTTCCCTCAACGTAGACAAGAAAAACAGATCCATCCCATGGTCCACTGTGAGGCCACTGGTTGGGCTAAGAGCTAGTCGTGCACCAACACATAAGTTTTATTCTAATACTTTCCAAACTTTGTACTCAAATATGCTACCTACTTAACAACTTAGGTCAGTTATCCTTATGCTAAACCTTTTCTTCATTACTACAATATTCTTACACTCCTACGTTAAGCCTCTTGCACCTCCCCTGACCTCTCTCATTCTTTTTTTCTGTCTCTGGACCTCTGCTCGTCTTTCAACCCTTATAGTGCACGGATCTACACTTGATGGCTGTTGAGCAATATTGTATATGTAGGTGGTTAATTATTCTCTATGCTCAGAGGGACTTAAAGACAATAGAGATAGATTGAGAGGCTTATTGTTTGGGGTATAAATCGCTTATCAGTGGTTGTATTAGACTGGTCTGTAAGTGCACAAAAAGAAAGAGTGATAATACCAATCAAAACTTGTGAACATCTAGTGTCTGCCAGCTACAGAGGTCTAAGTTGGTTATATCTGAAAAACTATAATCGTATTTAGTAGTAATCTTGCTCCCATTTTCAAATGGGCAGAACAAGAAACTCAAGAAAAATGTCAAATCAAGAAACAACACCCCCCACCCAATGTAAACAGACAATGGAACAGTCACTGGCAAACCTAAAGGAGAGTCTTCCAATTGCTACACAAATGCAATTGATAAACATCATTAATGAAAAATGTGAAAATATAAAGAAAGAGATAATGGAGGAAGTCATACCTGAACAAGAGGAAAGCAAAAACAAGGTGATAAGTGAAAAAGAAGAAGCCATAAAGGAGGCCATAATAAAGGTTTTTCAAAGAAAGATGGATGAATTCAAAGAATCCACAAATAAAAACGTGACCAAACTCCAGCAAATGTCCAAAGAAAATAAAGCTACTGAGCTAACCACTCAAAAGTAAATCAAGGAGATAAAGAAATCCATACATGATCTAAAACAAGGGATGCAAGGCATCAAAAGTGAGCAATTAGAAGCAAGGGAGATGAAAAATAAAGTAGATAGCTTTGATAGCAGGTTAGACAATGCAGAGGAGAGAATATCCGTGGCTGAAGATAATTTAGGTATTATAAAGAACAGAAAATGAGTCAATCCAAATCTAGGAAATATGAGAGAGCGCTTCAGGAGGTCCAAGATACAATTAGGAAGCCTAATTTAAGGCTAGTTGGTATTGAGGAGGGCGTGGAGAAAGAGGTCAATGGTATTGGAAATATACTTCAGGGAATCATCTCAGAGAATTTCCCAAATATCCAGAAGGGCAGGCCCATCCACATACGAGAAGCTTTTAGAACCCCAAAGAGACCTGACCAGAAAAGAACATCCCACCGCCACATTGTGATCCGAACTGGATCAATAGAAACGAAAGGAAAGATCCTAAAGGCAGCCACGGAAAAGGGATCAGTAACCTACAAAGGCAAACCAATCAGAATAACCCCAGATTTCTCAGCAGAGACCATGCAAGCACGAAGTGACTGGAAGCATATATGTCATGCCCTTAAATCAAATAACTACCAACCAAGAATAATGTAGCCAGCTAAGCTCTCATTCATAATTGAGGGAAAAATAAACACATTCCATTCCAGGGAAAAGCTGCAACAATATGTCGAAACAAAACCAACACTACAGAGAATTCTCAAAGATGCTCTATACACAGAAAACCAAAATAAATGCAATGTAGGGAAAGAAATGGCACCTAAACAGCATACCATCTAAGGACCACAAGAACTGTCAAGACACAGGCCCTACTAAAAGCTTTTAAAAATGGTGGGAACTAATAAATATCTCTCAACCCTAACTCTCAATATCAATGGAATTAACTCTCCAATTGAACGGCATAGGTTGTCTAGTTGGATCAAAAAGCAAGAGCCATCGTTCTGCTGACTTCAAGAGACACATCTTACCCAAAAACAATCATCTTTTGAAAGTGAGAGGTTGGAATAAACTCTATCAAGCTAACTGCCCCCATAAACAGGCTAGAGTTGCCATCCTCATATCAGATACAATAGACTTCAAACTAAAATTAGTAAGAAAAGACAAAGAAGGTGACTACATACTACTAAAGGGATCTTTCCTTCCGGAAGACATAACGATCCTAAATATTTACACACCCAATCCCGGAGCTCCAAACTTCATCAAGCAAACTTTACTTATACTGAAACCATACATAGATCGAAATACAGTGATTGTTGGTGAGTTTAACACACCACTCTCACCTATGGACAGATCAACAAGGCAAAACTCAACAGAGAAACCTTAGAACTGAACAACTATATAGACCAACTAGATCTAACATACATCTGCAGAATATTCCACCCAGTAACACCACAATATACGTTTTCTCAGCAGCACATGGAACATTTCCCAAAATAGACCACATCTTAGGCCATAAAGCAAACCTGGACTGATTCAGAAACACTGAAATTATTCCATGCACACTCTCAAACCATAAAGGCATCAAATTGCAGCTGAACACACATCTCCACCAACGAAAACCCTGTAACTCATGGAGACTGAACCACACATTGTTGAATCAAAAAAAATGGGTAATCGAAGAGATCAGAACAGATATCCAACTGTTTATGAAATTTAACAATAAGGAGCACACAAATATCAACTCATTAGGGACACAACAAAGGCAGTACTCAGAGGAAAATTTATAGCGATGAGTGCCTACAACAGCAAGTTGTAAAAATGGCAAACCAACTAGTTAATGTCTCACCTTAACCTCCTGGAAAAAGAGCAACAAACCAACCCTAAACCCATGAGGAGAAAGCAAATTATTAAAATCAAAGCAGAATTAAATGATTTGGAATAAAAAAAATCTATAGAAAGAATCAACAAAACAAGGAGTTGGTTCTTTGAAAGAATTAACAAAATTGACAAGCCCTTAGCAAATCTTACCAAAAAAAGAAGAGAGCATATCGAAATAAACAAAATCGCAGATGAAAATGGTAATATCACGACAGAAATTACCAAGATCCAGAATATCATGAGGGAAAACTTCTCAAACCTTTACGCCAACAAATTTGAGAATCTAGAAGAAATGGATGAATTCCTAGACAATATTAACATACCCACACTGAACCAAGAAGAGCTAACCCAACTCAACAGGCCTATTTCAACCTCTGAAATAGAAATGGAAATTAGACAACTTCCACTTAAAAAGAGCCCAGGGCCAGATGGATTCACAGCTGAATTCTATAAGGTATTCAAAGCAGAGCTCACACCAATACTCCTCAAGCTCTTCAACGAAATTGAAAATGAAGGTTCTTTACCAAACTGATTCCCTGAAGCCAGCATATCCCTCATCCCCAAACCAGACAGAGATTCATCAAAGAAAGAGATCTATAGACCCATTTCTTTGATGAACATCGATGCAAAACTTCTCAACAAAATACTGGCCAACCGTCTACAACAATTCATCAAAAAAATTATACAGTATGATCAAACTGGATTCATCACAGGGAGGCAAAGCTGGTTCAACATACACAAATCAATTAATATAATTCAACACATCAACAGGAGCAGGGATAAAATCACATGATTGTCTCAATAGATGCGGAAAAGGCATTTGACAAGATCGAAAACCCCTTTATGTAAAAAGAGGTAGAGAAACTAGGAATCCATGGAACATTTCTCAATGTAATAAAGGCTGTGTATGAGAAACCCACTGCTAGTATTATACTTAATGGTGAAAATCTAAAGCCATTCCCTCTAAAATCAGGAACGAGACAAGGAGGCCCACTCTCTCCACTCCTTTTTAACATAGTACTAGAATTCGTAGGCAGTGCAATAAGGCAAGAAGCAAGCATAAAGGGGATCCAAGTAGGGAAAGAGGAAATAAAACTATCCATCTTTGCAGATGACATGATTCTGTATTTAAAGAATCCTATAGACTCTACTCCCAAGTTCCTTGAGCTGATTCAAAGCTTTGGAAGGGTAGCAGGCCATAAAATCAACCCTCACAAATCAACTGCCTTACTTTACGCCAACATGAGAGGAACGAGGCAATAATCAGGAAAAAAATCCTTTCACAATAGCCTCAAAGAAAATAAAGTACCTAGCAATTAGCTTAACTAAGAATGTAAAGGACCGTTCAGATGAAAACTTTAAAACCATAAAAAAGGAAATTAAAGCTGAACTAAGGAAATGGAAAAACCTCCCATGCTCCTGGATTGGAAGAAGCAACATTGTGAAAATGACAATCTTGCCAAGGGCTATCTACAAATTCAGTGTAATACCAATCAACATCCCAATGTCATTCTTTAAAGAAATAGAAGAGGCAATTCAAAATTTCATATGGAATAGTAAAAGACCCCGTATAGCAAAAACACTTCTTAGCAGAAAGAACAGCGTTGGAGGAATTTCAATACCAAACTTAAGACTCTATTACAGAGCTACAATTCTCAAAACAGCTTGGTACTGGCAAAAGAACAGGCCTGAAGTCCAATGGAGTAGAACTGCGGACCCAGATATTAAACCACAGACCTATGGCCACCTAATCTTTGACAAAGGAGCCAAAAAAATAGAATGGAAGAAAGATAGCCTCTTCAACAAGTTGTGCTGGCAGAACTGGTTAAACACCTGCAGAAAACTGCAGTTGGATCCTTCTTTGTCACCTTGCACTAGAATTAACTCCAAATGGATCAAAGACCTGGAGGTAAAACCTGACACACTGAAAAGTTTACAGGAAGGAATAGGAGATACACTAGGCCTCCTTGTCACAGGTCGAAACTTTCTTAATAAGGACCAAGAATCACAACAAATGAGAGAAAGGCTGGATAAGTGGGACTGCATTAAACTGCAGAGCTTTTGTATGGCAACGGATATAGCTAGTAAACTAATCAGGAAGCCTACAGAGTGGGAGAAGATCTTCACCAACGAAACAACGGACCAAGGCCTCATATCTAAAATACATCAACATCTCAAAAAATTGAATCACTCCAAAACTAACATCCAAAGTAACACCCATCCCATTAAAAATGGGCCAAAGACTTAAAGAGAGTCTTCTCTGAAGAAGAAACAAAAATGGCCTATAGACACATGAAGAAATGCTCCACATCACTGGTCATAAAAGAAATGCAAATCAAAACAACTCTAAGATTCCACCTCACTCCAGTTAGAATGGCCAGGATCAGGAAAACGAATGACAACAGATGCTGGAGAGGATATGGCCAAAAGGGATCATTACTACACTGTTGGTGGGAGTGCAAACTCGTTCAACCACTATGGAAAGCAGTGTGGCAGTGTCTCAAAAGGCTAAACATAGAACTCCCCTATGACCCAGCAATTCCACTACTTGGCATTTACCCAACAATCCAGAAACAAGGGCAAACTAAACCCACTAGCACAACAATGTTCATTGCAGCACTATTCACCATAGCAAAGATATGGAACCAACCCAGATGTCCCTCAGTTGATGAGTGGATCAACAAGTTGTGATGTTTGTACACAATGGAATTCTATGCTGCTGTCAGAAAGAATGACATCGCCCCATTTGTTAGGAAATGGAAAGACTTAGAACAAATCATATTAAGTGAAGTAAGCCAGACTCAAAGGAACTTAGGCTCAGTGGTTTCCCTCATTCGTCATAATCAGTAGAAACCTTGGGCTCTACTAGCAAAGATTGTCAATAGAGCAAAAGGCCATATATAAGGCCATATAATGTGAAGCTAATTGAAAGGACCTCCAGGATATTGACACAAAAGCCATATAATGAATGATTGTTGTCCTTAATATACTATGTTGTCTTTCATCTCGTTTGCTGTCCCTTGGTTATCCCATATTGGTATAGTATCTCACTTTATCTTATATATTGAATTTATTTGTATTTGGATATTTGAAATTTGATAGGGAAGGGGGGAAAACCAAGACGGGTGGGGGGTGTGGGGTTGGAGGGAAATGGGTACCAAGACATGTGAAAGGGTATCAATGTATGTGAATTAATGCACCTTCTATCTGACAAATATCATCTAACCCTTTTACTAATTACAATAAAAAGTATTAAAAAAAGAAAGTTGTAGTGTGTAGGGAGGATGATGGGGTCAAATACATTTCTTCTTAGAAATTTACCTCATCTGGTTGCCCTGGATTTTCCTGGCCTTCTTCTTAGAGAAAGTTCTGTTATACTGGATTTGTGGCTTGGCAATGATCTAGCATGTACATCTTCGAGTAAGATATCCACAACTTCCATGCCTGAGACTCGAGTTTCCTGTCCTTTGGCAACAGCACAGCAACATCTTTCTTCCTCCTGAGCCACAGGCCAAGTGAGCTGGCTTGAGCTGGTTGTTAGTTACAGTGGCTTGGTTACCAGGGTTCCATATTCTGTTCCATTGTGAGGGAGGCAGGGTCACCTTTCAGGGCCCAACGACCAAAGATCCTTGCTCACAAAAGACCTCACCAAAGACATACTGGAGGCTGAATCTCTCCTCCAATCTCACAATATACATGTGGATGTAGTATACAGCACACCTTATTTGTCCAATCCCAATGTCTTCCACTAGGCCCAACTACCAGACTGGTCTCAGGCTCAAGGAGCCTTTCTTAGGTAAGATCCAGACTTAAGGGTCAATATTGCCCTCATCCTTTACAAAACATTTGCTTCACAGTGCCTTCTCTGCCTGCATTTTGCCCCTTGTCGAATTTTTTTTGTTTTTGCTAGTCTTGGGACTTGACCTCAGAGTGTGAACATTGTTCTTGGGCTTTCTTTAGGCTTTAGCTGTCCCTCCGAGCCACAGCACCACTTGCAGCGTTTTCTATGTATGTGGTAATGAGGAATCAAACCTGAGTCTTTTTGCTTGGTAGCCAAGTACTCTACCACTAGGTCAAACACACAGGGCATCTTGCACATATTTTTGACGTCAATCTACTAGGATATTTTTAGGTTTCTGTATCCTAATCATTTTTTTCCTGATGATTAGCTTTGCTGTCAAGTGTAAAAAATGCAAGAGGGAAAAACACAGAAGAATTAGTGAAATTAAAAAAAAGCATTAGACACAGTTAAGTGTTCATTCTTTGTAGGAGAAAAGATATTTCGATATGATGATGATGATGATGATGATGATGATGATGATGATGATGACTTTATAATTACTATGTCAGGCTTGAGAGTTTGGCATAGTGGTAGAGTGCTTGCCTAGCATCCATGAAGATCTGGGTTTGATTGCTCAGTATCACACAGATAGAAAATCTAGATGTGGCACTGTGGCTCAAGTGGCAGAGGGCTAGACATGAGAAAACCCGAGGAAAGTGCTAAGGACCTGAATTCAAGCCCCAAGACTGGCAGAAAGTTAAAAGAAAATAAAAATGCTTTTTATGAGCTAATTCACTCACAGCATTTGCTTCTGAAATCTTCGCTTCTGTATCTTGTGAAATACCCCTTTCCCTCAACGTAGACAAGAAAAACAGATCCATCCCATGGTCCACTGTGAGGCCACTGGTTGGGCTAAGAGCTAGTCGTGCAGCAACAAATAAGTTTTTTTCTAATACTTTCCAAACTTTGGACTCAAAAATGCAACCTACTTACCAACTTATGTCAGTTATCCTTATGCTATAGATTTTGTTCATTACTACAATATTCTTACACTCCTACGTTAATCCTCTTGCACCTCCCCTGAACTCTGTCATTCTTTTTTTCTATCTCTGGACCTCTGCTCATCTTTCAACCATTATACTGCACGGATCTACACTTGATGGCTTTTGAGCAATATTGTATATGCAGGTGGTTAATTATTCTCTAGGCTCAGAGGGACTTAAAGACAATAGAGATTGGATTGAGAGGCTTATTGTTTTGGGTATAAATCTCTTATCAGTGGTTGTATTAGACTGGTCTGTATGTGTACAAAAAGAAAGAGTGATAATACCAATCAAAACTTGTGAACATCTAGTGTCTGCCAGCTACAGAGGTCTAGGTTGGTTATATCTGAAAAGTATAATCGTATTTAGTAGTAATCTTGCTCCCATTTTCAAATGGGCAGAACAAGAAACTCAAGAAAAATGTCAAATCAAGAAACAACATCCCCCACCCAATCAAAACAGACAATGGAACAGTCACTGGCAAACCTAGAGGAGAGTCTTCCAAATGCTACACAAACGCAATTGATAAACATCATTAATGAAAAATGTGAAAATATAAAGAAAGAGATAATGGAGGAAGCCATAGCTGAAGAAGAGGAAAGCAAAAGCAAGGTGATAAGTGAAAAAGAAGAAGCCATAAAGGAGGCCATAATAAAGGTTTTTCAAAGAAAGATGGATGAATTCATAGAATCCACAAATAAAAACGTGACCAAACTCCAGCAAATGTCCAAAGAAAATAAAGCTACTGAGCTAACCACTCAAAAGTAAATCAAGGAGATAAAGAAATCCATACATGATCTAAAACAAGACTTGCAAGGCATCAAAAGTGAACAATTAGAAGCAAGGGAGATGAAAAATAAAGTGGATAGCTTTGATAGCAGGTTAGACAATGCAGAGGAGAGAATTTCCGGGGCTGAAGATAATTTAGGCATTATGGAGAAAGAACAGAAAATGAGTCAATCCAAATCTAGGAAATATGAGAGAGCGCTTCAGGAGGTCCAAGATACAATTAGGAAGCCTAATTTAAGGCTAGTTGGTATTGAGGAGGGCGTGGAGAAAGAGGTCAATGGTATTGGAAATATACTTCAGGGAATCATCTCAGAGAATTTCCCAAATATCCAGAAGGGCAGGTCCATCCAGATACGAGAAGCTTTTAGAACCCCAAACAGACCTGACCAGAAAAGAACATCCCACCGCCACATTGTGATCCGAACTGGATCAATAGAAACGAAAGAAAAGATCCTAAAGGCAGCCAAGGAAAAGGGATCAGTAACCTATAAAGGCAAACCAATCAGAATAACCCCAGATTTCTTATCAGAGAACATGCAAGCACGAAGTGACGGGAGGCATATATATCATGTCCTTAAATCAAATAATTCCAACCAAGAATACTGTAGCCAGCTAAGCTCTCATTCAAACTGAGGGAACAATAAAACATTCCATTCCAGGAAAAGCTGCAAAATATGTCGAAACAAAACCAACACTACAGAGAATTCTCAACGATGCTCTATACATACAAAACCAAAATAATGCATTATAGGGAAAGAAATGGCACATAAACAGCATACCATCTAAGGACCACAAGAACTGTCAAGACACAGGCCCTACTAAAAGCTTTTAAAAATGGTAGGAACTAATAAATATCTCTCAATCCTAACTCTCAATATCAATGGACTTAACTCTCCAATTAAACGGCATAGGCTGTCTAGTTGGGTCAAAAAGCAAGAGCCATCGTTCTGCTGTCTTCAAGAGACACATCTTACCCAAAAACAGTCATCTTTTGAAAATGAGATGTTGGAATAAACTCTATCAAGCTAACTGCCCCCATAAACAGGCTGGAGTAGCCATCCTCATATCAGATACAATAGACTTCAAACTAAAATTAGTAAGAAAAGACAAAGAAGGTTACAACATACTACTAAAGGGATCTTTCCTCCAGGAAGACATAACGATCCTAAATATTTACACACCCAATCCCGGAGCTCCAAACTTCATCAAGCAAACTTTACTTACACTGAAACCATACATAGATCGAAATACAGTGGTTGTTGGTGAGTTTAACACACCACTCTCACCTATGGACAGATCAACAAGGCAAAAACTCAAAAGAGAAACCTTAGAACTGAACAACTATATAGACCGACTACATGTAACATACATCTGCAGAATATTCCACCCAGTAACACCACAATATACGTTTTTCTCAGCAGCACTTGGAACATTTCCCAAAATAGACCACATCTTAGGCCATAAAGCAAACCTGGACAGATTCAGAAACACTGAAATTATTCCATGCACACTCTCAGACCATAAGGCATCAAATTGGAGCTGAACACACATCTCCACCAAAGGAAACCCTGTAACTCATGGAGACTGAACAACACATTGTTGAATCAAAAACAATGGGTAATCGAAGAGATCAGAACAGATATCCAACTGTTTATGAAATTTAACAATAAGGAGCACACAAATATCAACTCCTTAGGGACACAACAAAGGCAGTACTCAGAGGAAAATTTATAGCGCTGAGTGCCTACAACAGCAAGTTGGAAAAATGGCAAACCAACTAGTTAATGTCTCACTATAACGTCATGGAAAAAGAGCAACAAACCAACCCTAAACCCATTAGGAAAAGGAAATTATTAAAATCAAAGCAGAATTAAATGATTTGGAATAAAAAAACTATAGAAAGAATCAACAAAACAAGGAGTTGGTTCTTTGAAAGAATTAACAAAATTGACAAGCCCTTAGCAAATCTTACCAAAAAAAGAAGAAAGCATATCGAAATAAACAAAATCGCAGATGAAAATGGTAATATCACGACAGAAATTACCAAGATCCAGAATATCATGAGGGAATACTTCTCAAACCTTTACGCCAACAAATTTGAGAATCTAGAAGAAATGGATGAATTCCTAGACAATATTAACATACCCACACTGAACCAAGAAGAGCTAACCCAACTCAACAGGCCTATTTCAAGCTCTGAAATAGAAATGGAAATTAGACAACTTCCACTTAAAAAGAGCCCAGGGCCAGATGGATTCACAGCTGAATTCTATAATGTCTTCAAAGCAGAGCTCACACCAATACTCCTCAAGCTCTTCAACGAAATTGAAAATGAAGGTTCTTTACCAAACTCATTCTGTGAAGCCAGTATATCCCTCATCCCATAACCAGACAGAGATTCATCAAAGAAAGAGAACTATAGATTCATTTCTTTGATGAATATCGATGCAAAACTTCTCCACAAAATACTGGCCAACCCTCTACAACAACTCATCAAAAAAATTATACACTATGACCAAACTGGATTCATCACAGGGAGGCAAAGCTGGTTCAACATACACAAATCAATTAATATAATTCAACACATCAACAGGAGCAGGGATAAAATCACATGATTGTCTCAATAGATGCGGAAAAGGCATTTGACAAGACCTAAAACCCCTTTATGATAAAAGATGTGGAGAAACTAGGAATCCATGGAACATTTCTCAATGTAATAAAGGCTGTGTATGAGAAACCCACTGCTAGTATTATACTTAATGGTGAAAATCTAAAGCCATTCCCTCTAAAATCAGGAACAAGACAAGGAGGCCCACTCTCTCCACTCCTTTTTAACATAGTACTAGAATTCCTAGGCAGTGCAATAAGGCAAGAAGCAAGCATAAAGGGGATCCAAGTAGGGAAAGAGGAAATAAAACTATCCTCTTTGCAGATGACATGATTCTGTATTTAAAGAATCCTATAGACTCTACTCCCAAGTTCCTTGAGCTGATTCAAAGCTTTGGAAGGGTAGCAGGCCATAAAATCAACCCTCACAAATCAACTGCCTTACTTTACGCCAACACTGAGAGGAACGAGGCAATAATCAGGAAAAAAAATCCTTTCACAATAGCCTCAAAGAAAATATAGTACCTAGGAATTAGCTTAACTAAGAATGTAAAGGACCGTTTAGATGAAAACTTTAAAACCATAAAAAAGGAAATTAAAGCAGAACTAAGGAAATGGAAAAACCTCCCATGCTCCTGGATTGGAAGAATCAACATTGTGAAAATGACAATCTTGCCAAGGGCTATCTACAAATTCAATGTAATACCAATCAACATCCCAATGTCATTCTTTAAAGAAATAGAAGAGGCAATTCAAAATTTCATATGGAATAATAAAAGACCCTGTATAGCAAAAACACTTCTTAGCAGAAAGAACAGCGTTGGAGGAATTTCAATTCCAAACTTAAGACTCTATTACAGAGCTATAATTCTCAAAACAGCGTGGTACTGGCACAAGAACAGGCCTGAAGTCCAATGGAGTAGAACTGCGGACCCAGATATTAAACCACAGACCTACGGCCACCTAATCTTTGACAAGGGAGCCAAAAAAATAGAATGGAAGAAAGATAGCCTCTTCAACAAGTTGTGCTGGCAGAACTGGTTAAACACCTGCAGAAAACTAAAGTTGGATCCTTCTGTGTCACCTTGCACTAGAATTAACTCCAAATGGATCAAAGACCTGGAGGTAAAAGCTGACACACTGAAAAGTTTACAGGAAGGAATAGGAGATACACTAGGCCTCCTTGGCACAGGTCGAAACTTTCTTAATAAGGACCAGGAATCACAAGAAATCAGAGAAAGGCTGGATAAGTGGGACTGCATTAAATTGCAGAACTTTTGTACGGCAACGGATATAGCTAGTAAACTAATCAGGAAGCCTACAGAGTGGGAGAAGATCTTCACCAACCAAACAACGGACAAAGGCCTCATATCTAAAATATATCAACAACTCAAAAAATTGAATCACTCCAAAACTAACCTCCAAAGTAACACCCATCCCATTAAAAATGGGCCAAAGCCTTAAAGAGAGTCTTCTCTGAAGAAGAAACAAAAATGGCCTATAGACACATGAAGAAATGCTCCACGTCTCTGGTTATAAAAGAAATGCAAATCAAAACAACTCTAAGATTCCACCTCACTCCAGTTAGAATGGCCAGGATCAGGAAAACGAATGACAACAGATGCTGGAGGGGATTTGGCCAGGAAGCATCACTACTACACTGTTGGTGGGAGTGCAAACTCGTTCAACCACTATGGAAAGCAGTGTGGCAGTGCCTGAAAAGGCTAAACATAGAACTCCCCTATGATCCAGCAATTCCACTACTTGGCATTTACCCAACAATCCAGAAACAAGGGCATACTAAACCCACTAGCACAACAATGTTCATTGCAGCACTATTCACCATAGCAAAGATATGGAACCAACCCAGATGTCCCTCAGTGGATGAGTGGATCAACAAGTTGTGGTATTTGTACACAATGGAATTCTATGCTGCTGTCAGAAAGAATGACATCGCCCCATTTGTTAGGAAATGGAAAGACTTAGAACAAATCATATTAAGTGAAGTAAGCCAGACTCAAAGGAACTTAGGCTCAGTGGTTTCCCTCATTCGTCATAATCAGTAGAAACCTTGGGCTCTACTAGCAAAGATTGTCAATAGAGCAAAAGGCCATATATAAGGCCATATAATGTGATGCTAATTGAAAGGACCTCCAGGATATTGACACAAAAGCCATATAATGAATGATTGTTGTCCTTAATGAACTATGTTGTCTCTCATCTCGTTTGCTGTCCCTTGGTTATCCCATATTGGTATAGTATCTCACTTTATCTTGTATATTGAATTTATTTGTATTTGGATATTTGAAATTTGATAGGGAAGGGGGGAAAACCAAGACGGGTGGGGGGTGTGGGGTTGGAGGGAAATGGGTACCAAGACATGTGAAAGGGTATCAATGTATGTGAATTAATGCACCTTCTATCTGGCAAATATCATCTAACCCTGTTACTAATTATAATAAAAAAATGGAAAAAAAAAGAAAGTTGTAGTGTGTGGGGAGGATGATGGGGTCAAATACATTTCTTCTTAGAAATTTACCTCATCTGGTTGCCCTGGATTTTCCTGGCCTTCTTCTTAGAGAAAGTTCTGTTATACTGGATTTGTGGCTTGGCAATGATCTAGCATGTACATCTTCGAGTAAGACATCCACAACTTCCATACTTGAGACTCGAGTTTCATGACCTTTGGCAACAGCACAGCAACATCTTTCTTCCTCCTGAGCCACAGGCCAAGTGAGCTGGCTTGAGTTGGTTGTTAGTTACAGTGGCTTGGTTACCAGGGTTCCATATTCTGTTCCATTGTGAGGGAGGCAGGGTCACCTTTCAGGGCCCAATGACCAAAGATCCTTGCTCACAGAAGACCTCACCAAAGACATACTGGAGGCTGAATCTCTCCTCCAATCTCACAATATACATGTGGATGTAGTATACAGCACACCTTATTTGTCCAATCCCAATGTCTTCCACTAGGCCCAACTACCAGTCTGGTCTCAGGCTCAAGGGGCCTTTCTAAAGTAAGATCCAAACTTAAGGGTCAATATTGCCCTCATCCTTTACAAAACATTTGCTTCACAGTGCCTTCTCTGCCTGCATTTTGCCCCTTGTCCATTTTTTTTTGTTTTTGCTAGTCTTGGGACTTGAACTCAGAGTGTGAACATTGTTCTTGGGCTTTCTTTAGGCTTTAGCTGTCCCACCGAGCCACAGCACCACTTGCAGCGTTTTCTATGTATGTGGGAATGAGGAATCAAACCTGATTCTTTTTGCGTGGTAGCCAAGGACTCTACCACTAGGTCAAACACACAGGGCATCTTGCACATAGTTTTGACGTCAATCTACTAGGATATTATTAGGTTTCTGTATCCTAATCAATTTTTTCCTGATGATTAGCTTTGCTGACATGTGTAAAAAATGCAAGAGGGAAAAACACAGAAGAATTAGTGAAATTTAAAAAAAAGCATTACGCACATAGATAAGTGTTCATTCTTTGTAGGAGAAAGGATATTTGGATATGATGGTGATGACTTTATAATTACTATGTCAGGGTTGAGAGTTTGGCATAGTGGTAGAGTGCTTGCCTAGCATCCAGGAAGATCTGGGTTTGATTGCTCAGTATCACATAGATAGAAAATCTAGATGTGGCACTGTGGCTCAAGTGGCAGAGGGCTAGAATTGAGAAAACCTGAGGACAGTGCTCAGGCCCTGAATTCAAGCCCAAGGACTGGCAGAAAGTTAAAAGAAAATAAAAATGCTTTTTACGAGCTAATTCACTCACAGCATTTGCTTCTGAAATCTTCGCTTCTGCATCTTGTGAAATACCCATTTCCCTCAACATAGACAAGAAAAACCGATCCATCCCATGGTCCACTGTGAGGCCACTGGTTGGGTTAAGAGCTAGTCGTGCAGCAACACATAAGTTTTATTCTAATACTTTCCAAACTTTGTACTCAAATATGCTACCTACTTACGAACTTAGGTCAGTTATCCTTATGCTATACCTTTTCTTCATTACTACAATATTCTTACACTCCTACGTTAATCCTCTTGTACCTCCCCTGACCTCTCTCATTTTTTCTATCTCTGGACCTCTGCTCGTCTTTCAACCCTTATACTGCACGGATCTACACTTGATAGCTGTTGAGCAATATTGTATATGCAGGTGGTTAATTATTCTGTATGCTCAGAGGGACTTAAAGAAAATATAGATTGGATTGAGAGGCTTATTGTTTTGGGTATAAATCGCTTATCAGTGGTTGTATTACACTGGTCTGTAAGTGCACAAAAAGAAAGAGTGATAATACCAATCAAAACTTGTGAACATGTAGTGTCTGCCAGCTACAGAGGTCTAGGTTGGTTATATCTGAAAAACTATAATCGTATTTAGTAGCCATATTGCTCCAATTTTAAATTGGGCAGAACAAGAAACTCAAGAAAAATGTGAAATCAAGAAAGAACATCCCCCACCCAATGTAAACAGACAATGGAACAGTCACTGGAATACCTATAGTAGAGTCTTCCAAGTGCTACACAAATGCAATTGATAAACATCATTAATGAAAAATGTGAAAATATAAAGAAAGAGATAATGGAGGAAGCCATAGCTGAATAAGAGGAAAGCATAAACAAGGTAATAAGTGAAAAAGAAGAAGCCATAAAGGAGGCCATAATAAAGGTTTTTCAAAGAAATATGGATGAATTCATAGAATTCACAAATAAAAACGTGACCAAATTCCAGCAAATGTCCAAAGAAAATAAAGCTACTGAGCTAACCCTCAAAAGGAAATCAAGGAGGTAAAGAAATAAATACATGATCTAAAACAGGAGATGCAAGGCATCAAAAGTGAGCAATTAGAAGCAAGGGAGATGAAAAATAAAGTAGATAGCTTTGATAGCAGGTTAGACAATGCAGAGGAGAGAATTTCCAGGGCTGAAGATAATTTAGTTATTACAGAGAAAGAACAGAAAATGAGTCAATCCAAATCTAGGAAATATGAGAGAGCGCTTCAGGAGGTCCAAGATGCAATTAGGAAGCCTAATTTAAGGCTAGTTGGTATTGAGGAGGGCGTGGAGAAAGAGGTCAATGGTATTGGAAATATACTTCAGGGAATCATCTCAGAGAATTTCCCAAATATCCAGAAGGGCAGGCCCATCCAGATACGAGAACCTTTTAGAACCCCAAACAGACCTGACCAGAAAAGAACATCCCACCGCCACATTGTGATCTGAACTGGATTAATAGAAATGAAAGAAAAGATAATAAAGGCAGCCAGGGAAAAGGGATCAGTAACCTATAAAGGCAAACCAATCAGAATAACCCCAGATTTCTCAGCAGAGACCATGCAAGCACAAAGTGACTGGAAGCATATATGTCATGCCCTTAAATCAAATAACTACCAACCAAGAATACTGTAGCCAGCTAAGCTCGCATTCATGACTGAGGGAACAATAAAAACATTCCATTCCAAGGAAAAGCTGCAACAATATGTCGAAACAAAACCAACACTACAGAGAATTCTCAAAGATGCTCTATACATAGAAAACCAAAATAAATGCAATATAGGGAAAGAAATGGCACCTAAACAGCATACCATCTTAGGACCACAAGAACTGTCAAGACACAGGCCCTACTAAAAGCTTTTAAAAATGGTAGGAACTAATAAATATCTCTCAATCCTATCTCTCAATAATAATGGACTTAATTCTCCAATTAAACGGCATAGGCTGTCTAGTTGGATCAAAAAGCAAGAGCCATCGTTCTGCTGTCTTCAAGAGACACATCTTACCCCCAAACAATCATCTTTTGAAAGTGAGAGGTTGGAATAAACTCTATCAAGCTAACTGCCCCCATGAACAGGCTGGAGTTGCCATCCTCATATCAGATAAAATAGACTTCAAACTAAAATTAGTAAGAAAAGACAAAGAAGGTTACTACATACTACTAAAGGGATCTTTCCTCCAGGAAGACATAACGATCCTAAATATTTACACACCCTTTTGAAGATTCTCAAAAGATTGAAGGTTCTGCCAGTGTAAGTTAGATTCCGGCATTGATATTAAATAATGCAATGAGTAGGGATTTATATTTGAAATATCACTGTTGACAAAATCTAACACACATTTGCGTAGTATTTGCTTTTGATTTCCCAAGAAGTACAGTACAAGCTAACACTTGTGGCATATATCGACTGGGAGAAATGATTCAGAATATGTGACTCATTTGAACAGGAGTCAGTGAAAGATACAGAAGCAGGATACCCATATTGTGATAATTTGTATCTTTTGCATATTTTGTGTTTGTTGTTAATTCCATTTGTAGTGTACATTTCTAGGTAAAAACTTTTTTCCAACCAATTTGTTATTTCAACCGTAAAAAAAGACATTTATATGCCTGATAAAATTCAGAGAATCCAATTTTTTCATCTTATTTTTTGTTTTTTGTTTTTTTTTGGTGGGTCATAGATCTTGAACTCAGCCTGGGCACTATCCCTGATCTCTTCAGCTCCAGGCTACCATCTTACCCTGGAGCCAAGCCCCACTTCCCATTTTCTAAAGGTAAATTGGAGATAAGAGTCTCAGGTCTTTTTGTGCCAAGATGGCTTTAAACCTTGATCCTCAGATCTCAGCCTCCTGAGTAGCTAGGATTATAGAAGTGAGCCACCACCCCATCATGCTCAGCTTTCTGGTCTTTTTTTAATCTCGGTTTGAGCACTGTCCTTCAGCTTTCCTCAAGCCTAGTGATCTTCTACTTGAGCCACAGCACTACTTCTGGTTTTTTCTGTGTATGTGGTACTGCGGAATTGAACCTTCGTCTTCATACAAGCACTCTACAACTATGCCAAACTCCCAGCCCCTCCACATTAGTTTTTATGATAGATCTTTCCATGCATCCAGGATGGCTAGAAATCCTTCTTGAGTTTCCCAACATCGGGGAGTATAGGTTTGTCCCATCCTGTGTGGCTACATAACCATTGTTTAGGGTACAGTTCTCTCTTCATTCTACCCATCTAGAGCAATTTTCATCTTCCATGTATAATCATTAAACATTCAGCTCCTGTTCCTCTCTACTCCATTCTCTGGAACCATCGTGCTTTTTGGCTCTAAGGGTTTGTTGATCCTTGTACGCTCTGGAAGGGAAAATATACCCTAGCTCTTCCTTTATGACTGCTGCCTTTTTAGTTTACTGTAATCAAGAATCATCTGTAAAATATAGTAAAATATTCTTCCTTTTCAATGCATTGTTTTGCATATTTCTACCTTTTGATTATTATTAATAGTTGTGAATGGATTCTCCACATATTTGTTCTACTCTCTGCTTTCTCTTCCGTTAGGTACAAATCTAGAAATAGAAGTGTTGGAACATATTTCTATGTAATTCTGTATTTAGTACTTTTTTAGCACTCTCCACGCAATTTTTGATTGTTTTATATTCCTTGCAGAACTATTCCAGAGTTCTACTTCTTCTCACTACCTTCCCAGTAATAGTTAGACTTTGAAAGTTGTTTTTTTGTATGCATGTGTGTGTGTGTGTGTTTGTGTGTGTGTATGTGGATCTTTTTGTTTAAAACTATATTTATATTAACATATTTAAAGTAATGATTTCATTGTAATTTTAATTTTTCTCATGACTGTTAATATTGAACTTCTTTCTACATTTTGAACTACTATTTCTATATATTCTTTTTAGAAAATCCTCTCCAATCTCCAATTTTTTCCCTTTTTTTGTGGGGTAGTGGGGAAAGTCATGGGGCTTGGACCTTGGGCCGTGAGCTCTTTAGTTTAAGGCTATTGTCCTACCCTGAGTATTGCCCCTCAGTTCTTCTGCTCACAGCTCCCTACCCCTCTTCCCATTATATACAGAACAAAGGTCATCCTCAGTCTTTTTGAAAAAGTAAAACATACAGTAAATTTGTAGTATGAATCAGCAAGAAATAAATTTCTTGCCAGGTGCAGTGACTTCTACCTGTAATCCTATCTACTCGGATACCAGGCTGATATCTAATGATTTGGTTCAAAGCCAGCCTGGGCATTAGAAAGTCTATGAGACTCTCATCTACAGTTAACCACTAGAATATGGGAAATTGCACTGTGGCTTCATAGGTAGATTGATAGCCTTGAGTTGAAGAGCTCAGGAACAGTGCCCAGGCCCAGAGTTCAAGCCTTACAAATCCCCCAGCCAAAAAAAAGAAAAAAAAGTTTCTTTCCCAAGTGATTATTATGCCAGACATAGAACATTAACATTCTGGGTGTACTTCACAGTATTATTACTTGATACCCTAAGATTTTGCAATATTCTCACAGAACCAGCATATGTCATCATATAATATAGTTCCTTTTCAATGGAATAATTCCATTTATAACCTAAATCTACTCACCCGACTTATTTTTGTCGATACCACAATTGCTCTACCATGATATGCCACAAGCCATTAAACATTTTATGGTGGGTAATTGGAAAGGAGTCTCATGGAATTTTGTGCCAGGCTGGCTTTGAACCATGGTCCTCAGATCTCAGTCTCCTGAGTAGCTAGGATGACAGGCGAGAGCCACCAAAACCTGGCTTGCCTTTTTATTTTTTGTGGGTCTTGGGACTTGAACTCTGGGCCTAGGCACCATCCCTAAGCTTTTCAGGTCAATATTTCATGTAAGACTAAACATTTAAGTAAAGCAATACAATTCCAACAAAAAAAGAATAAAATTCCAGACATGGTGTGTCTATAACTCAGTGCTAATTACTTGATGAAAATGTGCCATTCCAGAAGCTGGTGTCATTTGATGATGTAGCTGTGGGTTTCAGCTGGAAGGAGTGGCAGCATCTGGACAATGCTCAGAGGACCCTGTACGGAGATGTAATGCTGGAGACCTAGAGCAACCTGGTGTCTTTAGGTAAGCAAAAGTCAAATTCACTTGCAAGGCCAAGTGCCTTGTTATTTTGCAGATACGTGAATGTTTATCAAACTTTCAATACTATTTAAATGAAAGATTCCAGGCCCTGAGAAGTATCATTACTTTCTAAAGAAAACCTAAGGTAATTTTGTACTCATT
Source organism: Megascapheus bottae (assembly GCF_031878675.1). Lineage (NCBI taxonomy): Eukaryota > Metazoa > Chordata > Mammalia > Rodentia > Geomyidae > Megascapheus > Megascapheus bottae. Next base: position 1,658,513 of record NW_028327724.1, read on the forward strand.
CTTGAGGATACCTTCAGGATACTTTGACAACAGTTCTAAATTATGTTTCCTCTAATGGAGACGACATTCCAAACTTACACAGTAATTGTAAGTGGATAAACAATCCAGAATAGAATATATATCATTATTGGAAATAGGATCTACAAATCACTAAACAGTGAGTTTATAATGGAAACCTGGCACTAGGTGCAATGTTTCATGCCTGTAATCTTAAAATATTCAGGAGGAAGAAATCTAAGAATTCTAATTTAAAGCCAGCAATGGCTTAAAAATTGCCATGAAACTATAACTCCAAGTAACCCCTTAAAAATGTTAGTGGAGTGTCAAGAGTTTGACTTTGTGGTTGAGTGCTTGCCTAGCATGCATGAAGACCTATGCATGTAAGTGGAGCTGGGACTCAAACTGGTATTTTTCTAGCCTTGAGCAAGACAGCTAAGTTTATGCCATACAAAATGAATGCAGAGCTGGGGAAAAGTCAACCATGGAGCCAGTGAGAAATGAGAGAAAAGATTTAATAGATAACTTGTGAGTAGGATGTCTGCGAACTTAAAGCAATGATGACCCAGCATAAGCAATAACTCTCTACTGTTTCTAATTCACAGGGCCCTATGTTCCCAAACCTGTATTAATTGACAAGCTAGAGCACTGTGCAGACCTCTGGATAGGAAATTCCTCTGACAAGAATATCACAGGTGAATGAATGCATCTTCATATTGATGTTGGAGCCTGAGCCCCATTGGTAAGTTCATGTTGTGATGTACTGAGCAATAATATTCTTAGTTACCCTAAATCCTGTGTGGAACCTATGGAATTCTTTGTGAATGAATCAAGAATCATTTTCTTTTCCCAATCCTATGCTTGGTCTCAGGGCCTGAGCATGGTACTTGGGTTTTCTCAAGGCTAGCTCTCTACTTCTTGAGTCATAGCACCACTTCTGGCTTTTTCTTTGTATGTAGTACCAAGGAACTGAACCAGGTCTTTGTGCATGCTAGCCCAAACCCCCGGCACCAAGAATCATAGGGTGATATAATGAATTCTATGTGGCAGTAGAGTTAAAGTTAGATTTCTCTGTAGAAATCACTGTGAAACAAAATAAAATGAGAAAGCCATGAGCCCGTGGCTCATGCCTGTAATCCTAGCTACTTAGGAGGCTTAGATCTGAGGATCAAGGTTCAAAGACTGACCTATCACAAAAACACCTTAGACTCTTGTCTCCAATGAACCAATAGAAAATGAGAAGTGGGGTTGAGGCTAAAACATAGGGCAGTAGCCTTGAGCTGAAGAGCTCAGGAAGAACAGCCAGGTCTAGAATTCAAGTCCCATGACTGCAAAACAAGAAAGAAAGAAAGAAAGAAAGAAAGAAAGAAAGAAAGAAAGAAAGAAAGAAAGAAAGAAAGAGAGAGAAAGAAAGAAGAAAGAGGGAAGGAAGAGGGAAGGAAGGAAAGGAAGGAAGAAAGGAAGGAAGGAAGGAAGAAAGAAAGAAAGAAAGAAAGAAAGAAAGAAAGAAGGAAAGAAATTTCATTTCTTTAAAACTAAGACTATAAATGATTGAGCAAACAAGGAATAAGTCAGGGCATTATTCTCTGATAAGGATAATATCTTTTTGCTGGTAGGAAGAGACTGGTATTCAGAACCAGACCTTTCCACCAGAAATAGAGCCTAGTGGTAGAGTGCTTGCCTACCATGCACAAAGACACAGGTTTGATTCCTTATTACCACATACATAGAAAAAGCCACAAGTAATGAATTCATTGGTAGGGTTCTAGTCTTGAGAAAACCCAAGGACAGTGGTTAGGTCCTAAGTTCAAACCCAGGAATGGAAGGAAAAAAAAACAACAAAGTTTCAATCAACATAAGAAAATTAACTATACAATGAGCTGGGGATTTTCTGGTCTTCCATCGTTCTGAGGGACAGGAGTGTTAGAAAAGGAATTTTTATAAGACTTCAAATGGAAAGAAACAAATTTCAAAATTCCCACAAATACCTAAATTGAGACTTTAGTGAGAAGTTGTAACTGAAGGGATATAGGTGTAAGTCCTTACTCTCAAGAATCGTTCTTGCTTGGATCAAAGGCAAACAGACATATAAACCAAACTTGTGGCCGTTGAATCTAGAAAAAATTCGTGTTCCTCACTTAATGCTTAATAAGCAAACAGCATTGAAACTGGGTAAGGTAATCCTATCTGCTACTCAGGACCTGAGACTCTTATCTGTAGTTAACTCTAGAAAAGAGTAAGTGGGGCTGTAGCTCAAGGGTAGGGGTTATAGTCTTTTGCTGAACTGTTCAGGGACAGGGCCGAGGCCTATGAACAAAAAAAAAAGAAAAGAAAAGAAAAGAAAGTTTTAAAAAGATGCAAAACAGCACAATATTTAGAGTATTTCTCAAAAATAAAAGAAAGGCAGCTATTCCTCAATGTATAAACAAAACAGTATTTGAAAAAAAGCAGCTGCAGGTATAGTATAGGTAGTACTCAGCTTAAAACTGTAGCAATACATAGTTGGGTAATTTCAATAAATATTTCCTATGATATAAAAAGAGAACTATTATGTAAGTACCGCGCGCTAACCGATTGCGCCACAGGAGCACTCCTTTGCTGTCCCTTGGTTATCTCATATTGGTATAGTATCTCACTTTGTCATCTGATTTATTGAATATATTTGTATTTGGATATTTGAAATTTGATAGGGAAGGGGGGAAAATCAAGACGGGTGGGGGGTGTGGGGGGGGAGGGATACGGGTACCAAGACATGTGAAAGGGTATCAATGTATGTGAATTAATGCACCTTCTCTCTGGCCAATGTCATGTAACCCTTTTACTAATTACAATAAAAAATACAAAAAAGAGAAGTAAAACAGAAAAATATTATTGGTCATTGTAAAATATCATTTTCTTAATATGTTAGGGAGAAAAGCATATATTTCTCACAAATCAATTTACACTTTTATATTTTAAAATATCTAACACATAGGATGGGAAAGTAAAGTCATTACCTTTACAGTAAGGAATATTTGTATCTCATGTATGTTTGTGTCTTTTTTTCTATGACTCATTTTAGATGTCCAGGTAATGGAAAATGTGTTCAAGACCTGCCAGGAAAGTCCACATGAATGTCTTTGTGAAGTAGCAGTTGCAAGTAGTATCGAAGTGGAGGAAAACGTGAGATTAGCAACAACTTTAAATTTGAGCTCTACACATAATCCAGAGCTGATTAGTAATAACGGTAACAACTTAGGGGTGAGGACTGAGGAGTTCATTAAGTGTCAGAACATGCTTCTGTCTCCTAAGCCTGATGAGATGCATGCTGCATATAGATCTCGTATGTCTCCTGTTCTTAAAAAATCCATCGGCTATTCAGAGCATTTTATTCATGATTGTGACAGTCCAAAAGATCTGCAGTATCATAATTCTGTTCTCCCTGCCCAAGAAATTCTTCAGGGAGGGAGGAAAACTGCTAAATGTACTGTGTGATGAAAAATATTGTACTTAACACCGACCATCACTACACATCCGAAAATGTACACAGGAGAGACTCCTCATACATGTAGTGAATGTGAGAAATCTTTCAGTAATGAAATACGCCTTACAATACCTCAGAGCAAATATCCTGAGATATGTGATGCGTACATCAAGTGTGAAAATTAATTTCTGAGAAGTCAGACCTGATGCTCCAACCTCGATCTCCAAGAGAAGACAAACCTTATGAATATGAGGAACGTAATAAAATTTCTGCCCAGAATTCAGCTCTCAGCACACATCAGAGATCTCACACAGAAGAGAAATCTTATGAATGGGATAAATGTGGGAAGACTTTTAGACTGAAATCATACCTCACTTTGCACCAGAGAAGACACACAGAAGAGAAACCTTATGAATGTAACAAATGAGAAAAGTCTTTCACCCAGAAGATACACCTTCGAGTTCATCAAATAACACACACAGGAGAGAAATCTTATAAGTGTAATGAATGTGGAAAGTCTTTCCAAGGGAAGGGAAAACTTCGTGTTCATCAGAGAATACACACAGGAGTGAAACCTTATGAATGTAACCAATGTGTAAAGTCTTTCCGACAGAAATCTTCCCTCAAATTGCATCAAAGAACACACACAGGAGAGAAAACTTATGTGTGCAACAAATGTAGAAAGACCTTCAAGAGGAAGTCATATCTTGATGGGCATAATAGAACACACACAGGAGAGAAAACTTATGCATGTAGTGAATGCGGAAAGTCTTTCAAATGGAAGGTAAAACTCCATGTTCATCAGAGAATATACTCAGGAGAAACACCTTATGAGTGTAACATATGTGGAAAGTCCTTCACACAGAAGCCAAACCTCAACATGCATAAGACAATTCAAACAGGAGGAAAACCTTATGAATGTAACCGATGTGGAATGTCTTTCAAATGGAAGTCTTCCCTCAAATGGCATCAGAGAACACAGACAGGAGAGAAACTGTACGAGTGCATCAAATGTGGTAAGACCTTCAGATGGAAGTCACATTACAGGAGGCATAGTCTGTGGAAGAAAACTCAGCTTGTGTCACAGAACCAACACAAGATAAAACCCTTAATGAATGTAGCAAATGTTCACTCTTTTCCCCAGAAGGCACAAGTAAAGATTTATCACTAAACACCCACAGGATAGAATCCTATGAATAAAATGAAAGGGAAATTTTTTTGAAGAACTCATAGTTGAGTTTGCATGATACCACACAGACACAGGATAAAAATCGTATGAATATAAGAATATGAAAAATCCATCATGAACCTATGACTAAGTATAAAATTCACATAGGAGAGAAAAACCTTATGAATATTACAAATGTGGAAAGTGTTTGACCTGGAAGGCATACTTCTGTGTTCATCACAAACCTGATTCCCATAGAAGAAAAGAAAACTAATGAAAAGAACAAATGTGCAATGACTTTTAATCAGAAGTCAGTCTTCAGTACATTTCAGAACATACACAATAGAGAAATTCTGAGTAATGAAAAACATTTAGCTATATATAGAATCTCTGTATATGGGAGCATTAGGGTAAGTCTTCTAAACAAAGTCAACCTTCAGCAAGCATTAAGAGCACTCACAGAAGAAATAATAGCATGTAGGAAAACCTTTGTCAGAAACCTCTAAAAGGAGAGAGAGAAGGAGGCAGAAACTACTTTCTAAACTTTACAGTCTTTCTATTTCCTTACAAATTCGTTTATGTCATTCTTTCTGACAGAAGCACAGAATTCCATTGTGTAAAAATACCATATTTGATCTACTCATCAACTGACGGGCATCTGGGTTGGTTCCATACCTTTGCTATAGTAAATAGTGCTGTGATAAATGTTATTGTTCTAGTGAATTTAGTATGTCCTATCTGGACGATTGGCAAGTAGTGAAATTGCTGGATCACAGGGGAGCTCTATGTTTAGTCTTTTTGGGATACTGCCATAGTGCTTTCCATAGTGGTTGAACGAGTTTGCAATCCCACCAGCAATGTAGTAGTGATCCCTCCTGGCCACATCCCCTCCAGCATACGTTATTAGATTTCTGGATCTTGGCCATTCTAACTGGAGTGAGGAGGAAAAGGGAAAGAGGAACTGAAACTTTCTCTCCTTACAGATGACATGATTCTGTATTTAAAGAACCCTATAGACCCTACTCCGAAGCTGCTTGAGCTGATATAAAACTTTGGTAAGGTAGCAGGGTATAAAATGAACCCTCAATGTCAACTGCCTTCCTATATGCCAACAAATGAGAGTAATGAGGCAAGAATCAGGATAGCAACTCATTTTGCTATCAAAGAAAATAAAATACCTAGGAATTAACTTAGAATGTAAACACCTTTTTGATGGAACTATAAACCCTGGAGAAGGAAATTATAACAGAACTGAGGAAATGCAAAAACCTATGCTCCTGGTTTGGAAGAAGTAATATTGTAAAAATGGCAATCTTGATAAGGACTATCTACAAATTCAGTGCAATATTCATCAATATCCCAATGTCATTCTTTAAAGAAACAGAAGAGGAAATCCAAAATTTCACTTGGAATAATAAAAGACCCCTTATAGTCTGTCTTCTTGCATGATACATAATGTTTAATCTCACCTTCTCCACCAAAATCTCACCTTTCTCATTGAGACATAGGTGGCCCTGTTTACTAGCAGCAAAGGCTCAAACGCGCAGTTTCAGGTGTCACCACTGCCTCTGTTACTGGGTAGATCCAACTCTGTCATCGATTCTGAGGTCTGCTCTGGGAGTCTTGGTCACAAGTTGTTCTGTGGCTTCTGCTGCCAGCCTGTGCCCATTTGCTTCCTTTTCCTCCAGCAGCCTACAACAGGGAATGAAGTTCAGGCGCTGATGCTCTCCTTCATATGCAGGGCAGGATGAGCCCAACCCTCCTTCATCTTCCTCTTCCAATTTTTGGGAAAAAATGTGCTGGCAGAAGTCCTCAGGTGTGGGGCATGGCTGATCCACGCTTTTAATCCAGGCTGGTCAGGAGGCTGAGATCTGAGTATGGAAGTTCCAAGTCACCTAGAACAGGAAAGTCTGATAGATTCTTACTACCAAAAATAAAAACAGCTGGGAATGGAGTTTGTGCTCAAGTGGTAAAGGGCTAGTCTTGAGTACAAATGCTTAGTGCCCAGGCCCTGAGTTCAGGCTCCAGCACTGCCAACAACCTCACTTTAGTGAGATTTTAGCTTTATCCATGTAGGCACATCTCACTGGAATCTTTGCTGGTAGAGATAGTCTTCATAAGTTTGTCTCAAGGTAAAGGTCCTCCTTGGGTAGTACAAAAAAGGTGTCATGGACAGAGGAGCCCCACTTGCTCCAGGTTTGAAGATGGCATAGGTCAAGCCAGCATGGAGTTGGCACATCAGTCTTTTTCCTAGCACCACCTACCAGTGAATGTCCAATGACATTGACTGTTGTGGGATTGTGTGATTGAAGTGCCCCATTAAGGGCAGTGTTAGCACATCCAAACTTGGATACCAGGAATGCTGAAATCTCAAAGCTAAGATTTCTGTTGGCTACAGAAATGCTGGTGTGTCTGTTATTCACCAAAATTTCAGGTGCAAAGATTCTGAAGCTTGATGCCATGTGTTTATTCCATTTAGTAAAATTATTTTAATGCACTGTATAAGTTAAAACATTTGATAAGAGTCAGGGGTAGTGAAAACATTGTTCTTGAATTCAGGTGTCTGGCAGGGTAATGGGGGGGTGTTGGTGGCTGGGACTATGAAGCTGGAGCTGCTATCAAACCATGGATCATGTTCCTCTTTGTCTGGGAGAAATGACTCCAAAGATGAAATTTGAATGGTGAGGAAAACATGATGATGTACTCAGGAAATTTCTCCTAAACAAATGCTCATGTGGAAGTGGGATGGGGGCTGGGCATATCTGAGGCAGAGCTTAAGGGGGCTTCTCATGGCGTTGAGAACGTTCCTTGCGACTTCAGGCATGCAGCAGGGTGTTTTAGATGACCATTGTGAGATGGATGGAATAAGACTGGAGACAAGATGAATGCTGGGATCCTGCAATGCTCTTGCATGAGTGGCTGGTGGCTCACCTGAAAGAACTAATTATGTCTAAAAAAGAAATCAGGAATTTGTTTTGATTAGATAATAACTGTAATCAGAGGCATATTCAGGATCCTGATCTTAGTATTGTGGTTTAAAACCAACCCAGCAAAGGGAAAAATGCATGAGACTCTTACTCCCAGTTTAGAGCAAGAACAAAGATTGAAGTAGAGCTGTGGCTCAAGAGCTAGAGTGCTATCTTGAGCAAAGAAAAGCTAAGAAAAAGCTCCAGGTCTTGAGTTCAAGGCCAGGAATGAAAGAAGGAAGGTAAAAAAAGGGAAGCATGTGAGGAAGGGAAATATATAAATGAAAGAGAGAAGGAACTAGAAATTTAAAACTAGAGAGTATTTAAAAGTCATCAGTCCTTCTAAGAAAAGTGTTGGAGTATGGGTTCTATATGTGGTGAACTGGAAGCCCAGCAGTGACTTGTTAACCAAAGAGTCACCATGATGAGCAAAGGATAGAAATCTGCATGAGCCTCTTAGCGGATGGAGTCACAGAAGAGAACCTCAGCTCCTCAGTATATAGAGATGGGGAAGTTGGCATCACCTTGATGTCATTGTGTCCATGGAGACTGGAAGCCATGACCCTGTGAAAGCACAATGTTCTTGTTACTGAGCTGGGAGGCTGAAGAGAGCCAAGTCCTGGCCATGAAGAAATCAGGGTGGCAGCAGAGCAACTCTGCTGCAGTGTGTGCCTCCTTGGCTGTTCTTATTCTGTGGTGGATCAGGCCGGAGTGGGTGATAGTAACTGTTTTATGGTCACAAGCCCTTCACCAAGAGCTTCCTCTGGGATCCTCATAAGCTACAGGGTGGCTGGTGGTGGGATGTGTGTGGGGTGGAAGTGACAGAGTGATGGACGCATGGCAAGGTGGGTGAAGATATGAGAGGAATGATGAGAGCCCAGTTCATTGGTTTCCAAGGTTAATGGGTGGGAGGTAGAGAAGCATGAGGGAGGAAAGATGGAGGCAGGGGAAGGTAGTGACAGAGTGAGGCCATCTGTAGTGCCAGCCTGGCCATCATCTGAAGCCCATAGGCAGCTTCCTCATCCCTCACTTTGTCCTGCTCCTTGTGGAGGGAATGTCACGTGTACACAGAGCTAGGGGTGGGGCAATGTTAGTAGCACCTGGAGAAACATTGGCCTCTACCTGGGTGAGGGGCGGTTATGGCTCCCATGCTGGGTGGCCTGATAGCTATGGAACAGATCTCTCCTTAGCTACCACAGTCAGTGGCTGCTCTCCATCTAGGGTTAGGGCACCTGCTCAGCCATCAGGACACCCCATGCCAGGACAGAGGACTACAATTCAGATGGCAGCACAGGGGTGAAGATGATCTCACCGTACCCCTAGTTACATGGCTGTCCCTGCTGGCAGGACAGGATGAGCTGGGGGAAGATGTTTTCTGTGTTTTTCCACAGCCTATCCCGGCCTCTTCTTGCGTCTGATTAGACCAAGAGAGTACCAGGTTCCCTCTCATAGTCCTGGTTCTTTTTCTTTTACAGTCATGAGGCTTGAACTCATGTCCTGGGTACTGTCCCTGAGCTCTTTTGCTCAAGGTTGATGCTCTACCATTTGAACCATAGCGCCATTTCCAGCTTTTCCTTTTCATGTGGATCTCTGATATGTCCAGTGCTGTGCCTGCAGGGAGGCACTCACCCCACAGACAGAGCCACCTCTGCCGTGAATGTGACTGCCCACAACCCTCACACCCACTCCTTGCACAACCCTCGACTCAAGTTTTAGCTCCTCTTGGACTGGGTGTCCAGCCTACCCCTTCCTACACTCACAAAGGGTCTACAATTGTCTTCCCAGGGTCCTTTCTTCTGCCAGCCGGAGTACAGACTGTGCACATCTTGACGATCACAGAGCTCAAAGCCAAAGGCTGAGGTGCAGAAGGGGGTGACCCAGTAGCTGCACAGGGCCCATGGATCATCCTGTGCATCCCCCAGCCTGTGACTTCCCCCACCCCCTTGGAAGGGAAGCTCCATGCCCACATCCTGATCCCTGGTCCCCTCCAATTCCATTCTCCCTTGGATTTTGCAGACTGTCTACCATCAGGATCTAAAATTCTATTCAACACTTTATGTCCTTATCACTGACTTGCTACTTTGGCAGGATCTCCCCGTGCCTGGAGAGTGGGCATGTCATGTACTCTCTGTGGAGAAGTTGCCCCAGGAGAAGAAATATGCACTTCATGTGAGTGTTGGACAGGGCAGGAGGGCTCCCTAGGATCAGAAGCCACAGGAGGGGTGCAGATGGGGGAATGCTAGGGTCCCCAGGGGACAGTGGGAGTTAGGGCACAGTTGGTTCCTTCTGCAGGGTTGACACCGCTTCACAAACCCAACAGAATGAGGTTCACATTACAGATGTCAGAGACAGTGCAGATTGCCAATGGGCGCAGGGGTCACTGTCACCCCCAGATGCTGGCTGCATGCTGGGATGCACGCAGAGATGTTTTCAAGATCAGATAATGAGGATGTTGCAGGGTGTAACCATTCTTTTCAGATGGATCTCTAGCTCTCTTGAGCTTCATCTCTATCTTTGGCTTTTTCTTGGCAGTTAACTGGAAATGAGAGTTTCATGGACTTTCCTTACTGGACTGGCTTCAAACAGAAGCTATGCACAGTTTTCAAACCATACCCTAGTGAAGAAGGGAAGCTTGATCTGGTGCTTAACTGGGTTGCACTTTGGCTCCGTTTGCTATGCCTCACGGGAGGGGGCTCATCATTTGTAGACTAAGATCTCATGACCTTCAAAGCCAAATGCTACCTGAAAGTTCAGGGTACCAGCCTGTGTGTTGAGCCGGGGTGAATACATTCTCTGTTATGCTGGGTCATCAGCCCATGTTTTAAGCTGGAAGTAGGCAGTGCCACATTTGATTAGAATATCTGCCAGAGATTGTCACCTCATGAAAGCAGATTCTAAATTTGTATTCCATTTCCTGTGGTGGAGAAATCCCCTCCAAGTTAGACAGGCTCACATCCACCTGCAGGTCACACTCCGAATGCACCCTTGAGTGTCCTCATGGTATTGGGATCTAAGTTTGTAGGGAATGCTGGTTTAGTCCATGAATTAGCTGGACAAGTGATGACAAACGTGTTGTGGATTAATATGAGAAAAATTTAAGAAGCCCTGGAGGAGCATCACCCTGAACCTCTGTGGTGCTATAAATCTGAAATGATGTTCCATACTGAGAAACAATCACATGGCTTTGTGTTTGGCATCCAGACAAGTGAGTGCATGTCTTAGTTGTCAGCCAATACAGGGTAGGACATGAATAAGTGGGTGGAAAGCATCTGTCAGAACCCTGTCTGGGGGCAGGTGGAGAGAACATAGGAAGGTAGATACCATGGCTATGGTGGGGCCAAAAAAAGGGTAAAAGAGGCAAAGGAACCAGGTACTGGTAGCTCAAGACTGTCATCCTAGCTACTCAGGAGTTTGAGATCTGAGGATCACAATTCAAAGCCAGCCCAGGACAGAAACTCCATGAGACTCTTATCTGCAATAAACTACTGAATGCAAGAAGCTCAAGCTCAGTGACAGCATCCAGGCCTAGCGTTCAAAACCCAGGACTGGCAGAAAAAAGTATCAAAGGACAAGAAGCTGGCCAAAAGTTAGAGGGACTCTATCTTGACAAACAATACAATGGTAAGTCGCACTCAGAAGACTTGCACAAAATCTGGAAATGCCTGAGACCTATCTATGTATGTTTCCTGTTTGTCTAAATACATATGTTTATGCATTTATATATTAGTATAGAGAGACAGATCAATACATATGACTATACATATATACATAGCCAGACACTTATGGGTGGGTGGTATACTGTGAGAGAGTTTGTGTTTGTGTTTTGTGGATGGCTATCTCTGTTTAAGAAAGATAGAAAATATGTAAATATCTTTAAAAAAAACTTGATAAAATATAGAGAGACATAAGCTCTTGAGAGAATCTGAAATGAGAAGATTATTCACAGGCACGTTTCTCCTTATGGATTCCTCAGCAAGTTTTAATTTTTTTCATTATTTTCTTTCTTTTTTTGAACCAGTGCTAAGGATTTCTCTCAGGGACCAGGTGCTGCCAATTACTAATTTTCTCATGGCTGCTACAAGAGGAACTGAGCCACAGTTCCACTTTTGCCTTATTTATTCGTGCTTAACTGAAGATAAAGATTTCTATCAGTGACTTTCTTTCAGGGGCTGGATTCTAACGAGGATCCCCAGACCTCAGCCTTCTCTATGGCTACAATTAACAATATGAGAACCCAGCACTTGGTTCCAATACACATGGCAAGAAATTGAGTGAATCTCTCAACTCCAATTAGCTATAATAAGCTACAAGTGAAAGACCAATACCTTTGAGGAAAAGATGCTGAGGGTTATCACACAGGCCCTATGAGTAAGCCCTAAACCCTGAACACATGTGTGCATGCACACATAGGCAGATACACACACACATGCACACACACAATATCTCAGGCAATATTGTATTTTGAATTAATATCCAAAGATTGGACAACAGGATAGCAAGTAATAAAATCTGTTTTTCTTGTCTACATTGAGGGAAAAGGATAAGTCACAAGATGCAGAAGCGAAGAATTCAGAGGCAAATGCTGTGAGTGAATAACTTGTAAAAAGCACATTTCTTTTCTTTTTTTTCTTTTCTTTTGTTTTTTTCTGCCATTCCTGGGGCTTGAACTCAGGGCCTGAGCACTGCTCTTGGCTTTTCCCAAGTTTAGCCCTCTGCCACTTGAGCCACATTGCCGTATGGATTTTTATATCTGTGTGATATTAAGGACTCAAACCTAGATCTTCATGGATGCTAGGCAAGCACTCTACCACTGGGCCAAACTCTAAACCCCGATAAAGTATTTATAAATAGTCATCATCATCATATCAAAATATCCTTTCTCCTACAAAGAATGAACACTTATCTATGTCTGTAAGACTTTTTTATGTCACCAATGCTTCTGTGATTTTCCCACTTGCATTTCTACAGATGACAGCACAGATATTCATCAGGAAGAAAAATAGATTACGATACAGAAACCTAACAACGTCCTAGTATATTGAAGTGAAAAATATGTGCAAGATGGCCTGGGGGTTTCATTTATTTGTAGAGTGCTGGGCTACCACACAAAAAGAGTCCGGTTTGATTCTGCAGTACCATATACATAGAAAACGCTGGAAGTGGTGCTGTGGCTTGGTGGGACAGCTATAGCCTAAACAAAGCCTAAGAACAATGGTCAGGCTCTGAGGTCAAGTCCCAGGACTACCATAAAAATGTGCAAGAGGCAAAATGCAAGCTGAGAAGGCACTGTGAAGCAAAATGTCTTGTGAAGGGTAAGGGGAATAGTGACAGGTAAGTTTGGATATTACCTAAGAAAGGCTCCTTGAGCCTGAGACCAGGCTAGCACTTATGCCTAGTTAATGACTTGGGATTTGAACAAAGAGATGTGCTGTTTACTACATCCATATGTGAGGTGGGAAGGGAGATTCAGCCTCCAGTATGTCTTTGGGGAGGTCTTCTGTGAGCAAGGAGCTTTGGTCATTGGGCCTTGAAAGGTGACCCTACCTCCCTCACAATGGAACAGAATATGGAAACCTGGTAACCAAGACACTGTATGTGACAACCAGCTCAAGCCAGCTCCCTTGGCCTGTGGCTCAGGAACCAGAAAGATGTTGCTGTGCTGTTGCCAAAGGTCAGGAGGCTCGGATCTCAGGCATGGGAGATATGGATGTCTCACTTGAAGAAGTAGATGCTGGATCAGTGCCAAGCCAAAATTCCAGTATATCAGGCATTTCTCTAGGAAGAAAGCCAGGAAACTCCAGGGAAACTCAGATGAGGTATATTGAGAGGAAACCTATTTGAACCCATCATCCTGCCCACACACTACAACCTTCTTGTGTGCTTTCAAGTGACTCTACTGAAATTAGAGTGTGTCATTTCCAATCTACTCTATTCCAATTCCTCAATGGGAAGTGTGGTCCCATTCCTACGTTTGAAATATCCACTGTTTTGCCAACATAGTGTGATGGTAAGTCAGCTCAGACTCTGAATGAGCCTTGTAACCTATGGATCCTGGAGGAAGGCCTGTTGGAGATGCTGCTGACAAAGCTGATCCCTGCCTACCAGAAAGGTGATCTCTTTTATGTGGAAAACTTCCTGCACAATTTCAAATAGTGGAGGACAATGTAGTAGCTGCTGGAAATTCTCTTGAAAAAGTGAGTGTTCCCCTTCCAAACCCAGGTTTGCTCACCCCTCCTGGCCAAGTCTTGGAATACTTGGCTCCTCTCTGAGCCTGTTTGCTTCACTGGGGTGTTCACAGGGGAGCTAAGCATGATACAACTGCACAAACTACTTCATTATGACTGGGACACCATGCCATTTCATTTCCCTCACAAGCTACTGGAGTCTCAACAGTGTGCTTACTGAGAAGTTGGATTTCAGGCATGAGTAAGTGGCTCCCAACTGCAGCCCTCACCTAGGTGACATCCTAGGAAATCCCATTTCCCAGTAAGAAATGAGGTGTCAGTACTAATGGCGGAGGCCTGTGAAATACTGGAGTCAGAGGAAAAGCTGGGGGTGAATCACTTTTGAGCCATCAGGGAGGGATTGTGATAGCTTTGCCTGTTAGATCCTGAAAGCATTTACATTTTGGTGTGTGGTCCAGTGCTGCCACTTGAACCTGAACCCAGGTCTAAATGCCATCCCTTTGGTGTTCAAAAATTAGCACTGTACCATTTGAGTCATAGGTCAAGTTCTGGCTTTTTGCTGCCTAATTGAAGACAAGTGCCTTTAGAATTTTACTGACTAGACTGGCTTTCCACTGTGATCTTCAGAGCTCAGCCTGCTGGGTGGCTAAGATTAGAGGAATGAGCATTTAGTTCTTTATTTAGAGCGTTCACTTATTGATTTATTTAGAGCATTTACTTAGTTAATTTAAGGTGCGTTTACTTTGGACAGATGCATAGAGGCCTCTCTCAGAAGCTTCTGGAAGTGGGGTGTAAAAGTCATCCTGTTCTCGAGTGTCTTTTACCCCCTCCCAGCACATAAGCCACAGCATTAGAATCCTGCCAGAAAGGGGCTTTTGTAGAAGGCTCAGGATGGAGAGAGAAGGCTCTCACTTTCCTTGTACCGAACGTGCCCACAGCATCATGTGTTCCATCTATACGATGTGAATGGACTTCTACCCCAGTGATTTCTACGAGTTCGAGAACTGCCACAACCTGACACAACTCAAGCTCTATATGAGGCTCCACATGCCGGCTTTGGACCTCCTCTTCTAAACATCTGGAGGAATGTGCGACCAGTAAGACCAAGAAAAAGTAGAAGTCCTGGTGTGGGTGCCTCAGAGCCTGTGAGTAGGAAGCCCATGTGGTCTAGATATTGGTTGGCCCTTACTTCTACAGAGCTTGGCAAAATGCCCTTTATGGTTGGTGTCAGCCAGGTAATGTCTGTCCTCTGAAAGGACTTGGGAATAAGCACTCATTAGAAAGACCCTACACCTCCTCAGTGTTCAGTCCAAACTCCAGTTCTACAGGTTCCTCCATTAGATCCTCATGGAAGTTGAGTGACACTTCAACTTGCAGAGTCCACTCTGTCCACTCTGTACCTATTTCCATTCTTAGGTTTGGGTCATCGTGGAAGAGCTTATCCTGAACTCCGGATGAAAAACCCACCAATGGAGCTGGTGACTGATGGAGACTGAGAATCATCACTGCACTCCAGAGAGCATGGGCCTTCTGTAGAAATTACCAAACAGGTTTAGAGTCCTGTGGATATACCTTGTGCTCTGAACCCCATGTGTGACACAGTTGAACCTGCAGATACTATGGAGGAAGAAAAAGAGCAGCCAGATTTCCTTCCGTTTCCTTTCACACTCCACCCAGAGTCAGTCCATCTGAGTCAGAGTAACACACCACTTATTGTGCAAGCTGAAGGGGCACACGCTGGGCTCATGGAAAATGTCCCCATGGGAAGCAGCAAGTGTACTCTCAATACTGTATTCATTGGAGGAAAATGAATCCATCCTCACAGAATATCCAGACCCATCCATCTCACTAAAAGAGACTCAATCTCCATTCGACAAACCAGAATCCATCCCCCTCTTAACTCAGGAAGGACATTCTGTTTCTCATGAGGAAGGAGACCCTTCTGAGGACTCTGAAGTAGAATTACTGTCTGAAGGCAACTTGGAGGCCAGTCTGGATTTAGAGCTTCCCTGTCCCCTTCCTAAAAAGACATCTCTTTATCTTGCTCTCATGATTCTTGTCAAGTATTCATTGTATTTACTTTGCTAACTATTAAACTCTCATTGTTAATATTATGGTGTGCAGTTCTTCAGTGCTTATTATACTGTGTTTTATTTTCCACTTATAATGTGAGACCTCAGACACATAGGTCCTGGGTGGGCCAAAAACCAGACAGGTCTGGTCCCATAGAAGACAATCTTACTGGATATACAGGGAACTATGAAATGCATGGAATCACCAGGAATCCAGGCCAGGCCTCCATGGAAACACAAGTCAGCTACCAAAGCTTAAGGACAGAGCAGATGCCTGGAAATGTGTTTTGTCAATCGGGAGAAGTGCCAGAGTAACTGTAATATTATGTGGGACTCTGTTCTGTGAGTTCAAGTCTGTTTAAATATCCATTGTGCTTTGTACAAATATTTAAGAAAATTAAAACTCCACAATAGCATCAAAAATCTACTTTGGCTTTTAATGTTGCCTAGTTGTAGAGTGCTCGCCTAGTATACAAGAAGACCTTGATTCAATTCCTCGACACTGCATACACAGAAAAAGCAGATGGGGCACTGTTGCTCAGGTGTAAGAGTGCCCCCCTTGAACAAATGTGGCCAAGGACAGTTCCTGGTCCCTCAGTTCAAGCCGCAGGCCTAGCCAAACAAGAAATCATACCATTTTCCACACATTTGGAAATAAATCTGTTTTATCTAACCCTACTTCTTTTTTGCCGGTCCAGGCTGTGTGCCACCAAGCCAAACTACTGTCCCCCAACCTTACTATTTTTAATGATTTAATTTTTTAACATAATCATATTTCATGCTATCTGTATTAATACCATAAACAGTATGCTTAGTGTAATAATGTTAAAGGTAAAACATAAGAAATTAATAACTAAAATTCCTTTTTTATTAGTTATATAGCATTACTACAATTTTATGAGAAAAATTACCTAGAATGTTTATTTTAGAGTTCAAGTAATCCATTTTGATAAATATATCAACCTACATCATTTATTTGAACACATTTTAAACTATTTTTTTCAGGAATGAAAATACATATATATTTGTTGTAAATGAAATTTATGACTTGGGGCAAGGGAAAGAGAAAAGGGGGAGGGGGTAACAGTGTTTACAAGAAATGTACTCATTACATATGTAACAGCAATCTCTTTGTATATCACCTTGACAACAAATTTTTTGAAAAGTACAATAAGTTTAAATGTCTACTTTGGGCAGAATTTTTTTTTGCCAGTACTGGGCTTAGACTCAGGACCTGAGCACGATCATTGTTTTTGTTTTTGTTTATTCTAAAGGCGCAAGTTCTATCACATGTGCCACAGCACCACTTTTATTTTTTTTATCTATGTTGTGCTGAGGAATTGAACTTGGGTCTTCATTCATGCTCGGCAAGAACTCTTCCACTAGGCTTAACTTATGGCCCCAGTGGGTAGGAAGTTTTCCATAAAATATGTAGGAAATATGTACACTAAGGAAAAGCCATCAAAAATAGAAGAAAAATTATATACTTAGATAACAACATGCCAGTATTATGGCCGATCTCTGTAATTCTAGCTTCAAGAGTGGCCTATTTGGACCGGGAGTTGGCTGGCTGAAGTAAAGTGCTATCCTTGAGCAAGCCGTAGGACAGTGCTCTGGCCATGAGTTGAAGCCATAGGACATGCAAAAAATAATAATTTAATGCCCGTGACTGGTGGCTCACCCTGGTAATCCTAGCTACCCTGGAGGATCGAGGTTCAAAGACGGCCCAGGCATAAAAATCTGTGAGAATCTTATTTCCAAATCATCCAGAAAATTCAAAATGACAATGTGCCTCAAGTGGTAGAGCTCTTGCCTTGAGCTGAAGAGCTTAAGGTAAACATCCAGGCCCAGAGTTCAAGCCCCATGAGTGAAAAAAAGAAAAAGAAAAAGAAAGCTCTTATCTAAGGCTGGAGTGCACACTAGTGGTAGTTTGCTTGCCTAGTATGCACAAAGCCCTGTGTTCAATTACTCTGTACCACTTACACCAAAAAAGCGCTGGAAATGATCTCAGAAGGTTGGGTTCTGAGGATCACAGTTCAAAGCCAGGCCAGACACTAAAGTCCATGAAACTGTTACTTCCACTTAAGCACCAGAAAACCAGAAGTGACACTGTGGCTCAAGGTGTTTAAGGTTGTAGCCTTGAGCTGAAGAGCCCAGGGACACTGCCCAGGTGCACAATTAAAGTCTTACAACCAAGAGAGAGAGAGAGAGAGAGAGAGAGAGACAGAGACAGAGACAGAGACAGAGACAGAGACAGAGAGAGACAGACAGAGACAGAGACAGAGACAGAGAGACAGAGAGAGACAGAGAGACAGAGAGAGAGAG
Source organism: Megascapheus bottae (assembly GCF_031878675.1). NCBI lineage: Eukaryota > Metazoa > Chordata > Mammalia > Rodentia > Geomyidae > Megascapheus > Megascapheus bottae. Next base: position 1,676,689 of record NW_028327724.1, read on the forward strand.
ACAGACAGAGAGAGAGAGAGAGGCAGACCGACAGAGACAGACAGAGACAGAGAGACAGAGACAGAGACATCAAACAGTCAGGCACTGCTGGCTGAAGCGTGTAATTCTACGTACTATGGAGGCTGAGATTGGAGGATCTTGGTTCAAAGCCCAAAGCCAGCCTGGACACATATGTTTGTGAGACTTACATCACCAATTAACTACCAGAAACCAAAAATGGAGCTGTAGAGGAAGAGCGCTAGCCTTGAGCTGAAGACGTCAGGGACAGTCCAGGCCCAAAGTCCAAGCATCATGACGAATCAATAATAAAAAAAGAAGATAGCTAATAGTAATTATGAATAATTTTGGGCTGGGAGTTTGGCCTAGTGGTAGAGTGCTTGCCTAGCATGCACGAAGACCTGGGTTCAATTCCTCAATATCACATACATAGAAAAATGCTGGAAGTGGTGCTGAGGCTGAAGTGGTAGAGCCCTAGCCTTAAGAAAATATAAGGACAGTGCTCAGTCCCTGAGTTCAAGCCCAGGACTGGCCAAATCAAAAGTAGTAGAGCACTGGCATTGAACTGAAGATCTGAGGAACAGCCCAGGCACAGAGTTCAAGCACCACAAACAACAACAACAAAATCTATGAAATGGCAGTGGTGGTTTTAAGCTAAGCAAAAATAGAGTAGAAACTGGTAAAATACATATTTGTGTGTAAGCAAAATAGCCAGACTTATGCATTAGAACAGGATAGCAACTTGAAAAAAAATTTCGTTTTCCATCTCACTAGGTCCTGTCTCTTAATTTATTCAAGTAAGTAAAATGCTGGGTTTTATAATCGTTGCTCTGAATATTAGAAAATCATAATATCTCTCATTAACCAACAAAGACCAGGAAGTGGGGCTTCGTTCAAATGGCAGAGTATCAGGCAAGAGAAGAAAAAATTGAAGTAAGAACTTGAAGTTCTTGATCCAGAACCTGCATAGTAACAGAGCAGCAGCCTGGTGATGGTACCTCACACCTATAATCTTAGCTACTCAGGAGGCTAAGATCTGAGAATCAAAGTTTAAAGCCAGCCAAAGTACCCAGTTAACTGCCAGAAAAACCAGAAGTGGCACTGTGGCTCACAGATTAAAGCACTAGCCTTGAGCTGAAGTGCTCAGGGATAGTGCCCAGGCCCAGAGTTCAAGCCCCACAATTGAAAAAATCAAACAAGCAAACAAAACTCACAAAGAAGCCTGCAGACCACAGTGGTTCTGCTGAGTCTCTTCTCTATGGGGATCAGGAAACATTTCACTTTTTCTGTCTCTTCCCATCTCAACATTCATACTAAAATAAGACTGTGTTGAAAGTTTCAATTTATAAAAATGTTTTTCATGAAGCACCCTGAAATATTCATCGCTTATATCTCAATTGAAGATAGTTGATTTGGGGCTGCATTGGTAGAGTGCTAGCCTTGAGCAGAAAAGGTCAGGGATAGAGCTGAAGCACTCAGTTGAAGACCCAGTGCCAACACACAAAAGAAATTATGCACTTTATACATATTTTCTAATTTCTTAATGAATTTTTCAGTCTGTATAAATATAGGGTACATTCCTTGTTACTTAAGTAAGATTGCTCTTTTTTTTCTTTTTGCCAGTCCTACGGCTTGGACTCAGGGCCTAGACATTTTCATTGGACGCGCTTGCCCAAGGTGAGTGCTCTGCCTCTTCAAACACAGCGCCACTTCTAGCTTTTTTCTGAATATGCGGTACCGGTGAATAGAACCTAGGTCTTCATGCATTCTAGGTGAGCACTCTACCATTAGGCTACATTCCCAGGCAGGGAGATTCCTCTTACAGTCATTGTATATTCACAGAGTTTGATCTCACACACTGTAGGGCCCTGGTTGGCTTTGACCTGTGATCCTAAGCCCTGAGCCTCCTAAGTAGCTGAAATTAAGTTGTGAGCCAGCATGATGGCTTCCATTCTTTTTTCTACAAAAATATATGTAGTTATCTAGAATATATCTATAGCTGAAAAAAGTGTATCTCTCCCAAACAAATCTTCAAAGAAACAACCATCCTATTAAAAGGTGGGCTAAAGACTTAAAAGAGTATTCTCTGAAGAAAAAATTAAAATGCGCTTTAGCCACATGAAGAAATGCTCCATTTCTAGCAATAAGGGAAATGAAAATCAAAACAACTTTGAGATTCCACCTGACTCCAGTCAGAATGGCCATTATCAAAAAATCTAATAAGAGATACTGGTGGGGAAGTGACCAGGGGGGATCACACCTACACTGTTGGTGTGAGTGTAAACTCGTTCAACCATTAGGGAAAACAGTGTGGTGGTTCCTCAAAAGACTGAACATAGAGCTCCCCTATGATCCAGCAAATCCACTACTTGGCATCTACCCAATTGTCCAGAAAAAAGGACACACTAAAGCCACTACCACAATGATGCTCATTGCAGCACTATTTACCATAGCAAAGCTATGAAACCAACCCAGATGCCACTCAGTAGATGACTGAATCAAGAAGATGTGGTACTTATACACAATGGAATGCTATGCTGCCATCAGAAGGAAAGACATCGCCCCATTTGTAAGGAAATGGAAAGACTTGGAAAAATTCATATTAAGTGAATCAAGCCAGACCCAAAGAAACATAAGCTCAATGGTTTCCCTCATTTGTAACAATTAGTTCACATCTAGGACTCTCCTAGCAGAGGATTACAATAACTCAAAAACCTAGGTATATAAGGTCATATAGAATGAGACTAAAGGAAAGGATCTCTAGGATATGGGAACAAGAGCTATATCTTGTGTCATCGTTGCTCTTAATCTTGTGTGATTTTTGTCCTTAAACTACTATGTTATTTCTCATCTCTTATTTTGCCCTTTGGTTAATGTCAGATTGTTACTGTATCTGATTTTTCCCTGTCATATTGTATATATGTTTATTTGTTTATGTCAAATAGGAAAGGGAAGGGGGGAAACAAGATGATTGGGAAGGGGAGGGGAGAGGGAACTGGGGACAAAAACATGTGGAGTGGAATAAATGTGTGAGAAGTAATGCAGTCCACTACCTGTAAATGTAATCGTAACCCCTCTATACATTACCCTGAAAATAAAAAAGAGACTATAAAAATATCTGTAGAAAATGAGGCTGGATGATGGAAACAACCAGATGCCCTACTACAAAAAATGTGATACACGCACGCACACACACACACACACACACACACACACACACACACACACAAAATGGAATGATACCTAGCCAACCGACAAGATAAAATAATGGCATTCCCCGGGAAGTGGATGAAAAGGAAAAAAAATCATATTAAGTGAAGTAAGCCAAACTCAAAGGAACATACGCCCAAGAGTCTCCCTCATTTGTCAAATTCAGTAGAAACCTTGGGCTCTGCTACCAGAGATTTACAATAGAACAAAATCTAGAGACATCGTGACAAATAGTATGACACTAAATGTAAGGACCTCCAAGATAATGAAAGAAAACTCATATAATGAGTGATTGTTGTCCTTAATGAACTATGTGATCTCTTATCTCTTTTGCTATCCCTTGGTTATATCATATTGTTACAATATTTCACCTTGTTTTCTGATATATTTCATATGTGCCTAATTGGTTATTTGAAATTGGATAGGGAAGGGGGAAATGAACATGAGTGGGGGTAGGGGAAGGGAAATGGGGACCATATCATTACATGGGGTATCAAAGTTGGAGAAGTAATGCACCTTCTATCTGGTGAATATAATGTAACCCTTCTATAAATTACAATAAAAATAAATGCATAAAAAGTAGATCTGCACAGAAAAAATAATAATGGCATTTTTGGGGTAGTGGATGAAATTAGAGTGAATCCTGTTGAGTGAGATAAGTCAAGACCAAGGAACAAAAGGTACATGGTATCCTTAATATATGGATATTAGTTTCAAACAGTAGTAGAGCGATGATTGAATAGTTGATACCCAAAGTTCTGGACATAATTTTGGAGATATAAACATAACTACATAGACATAAAAATCTAGGATAGACTATACACTCTATAGACATGTGTTTTATTATACATTAATCTGTATCTATGACATACAAAGACTCAGCTTAATTTTTACTATATTCTAAAATTTATGTGCCAGTGATTGTATAGCGATTCCCTTCTTGAATACTTGTTGGTTAAACATGACATATGAAATATGATGTAAAATTCAATGTTAATAAAGTTTTTTAAAAAAGATGCTAGAGGTAAATACCACTAATGTACTTGCTCTAAGCGGTAGAGAAATTTTCTTAATGAATCAAGGGGTTTTATTACATCTTTATGCAATTAGTTTAGTTCTGAGTGTTCTACACTCAATGATACTTCTGGAAAGATGATATAGCTGACTGTGTAGATGGTATGAAGACATACTGGCCTAAACGTAGAATAAAGCATTGGTAAGTGGCTGTTAGCTGTCCAAATTCTACCGGAATATGTGGAATGAATTTATTAAGCAAAATGCAGGCTCTTAGTCAGATCAGGATCAAGATTATGTTGTTCCATGAGATGAATGAGGAAAGATCAGAAAAATCTTCTAAGACATCCAGATATATTTTTTAAACTAAGGTATCTGGACTCCTTTTTTTTTGTTTCTTGGTGGGGAGGTTGAACTTTGGACCTGGGCAAGGTCTCTTAGTTCTTTTTCCTCAAGGCTAATGCTGTACCAGTTTTAGCCACAACTCCACTTAGTTTTTGGGTGGTTAAGTGGAGAGAAGAATCTTACAGTTTTTTTGTTTTCGTTTTTTTGCTTGCAAAGGCTTTGAATCACCGTCTCCCTGGCTAGTAGAATGACAATTATGACCCTCCAGCGCCTGGCTAGTGATTTTTTGAAAATTGGACTTCCTTCCAAATCACGTAACTGGTTCCTAGCAAAGTTTTGAAGCCTAACTTAAATGTGACAGATTTTTGTCAGTTGAAGACACTCTGTGCTGAACATTAGAAATCTACCAGCTGAGTCACAGTGGCAGTTCCAGTTTTTGATTATGTGGGGCTGAGGAATGGAATCCCGGGTTTCATACATGCTAGGCATGCTTCATTTTCAGCCCAAGGTTTTATGTTTTGTTTTTTCAGTGTTGTTGCTTCTAAGGTACTGTATGATGTTCTTTCATTTTCTTTGCTTTTTACCTCTTTTCTTCTTTTTCCCTTTAGTTTTATTCTCTGTAGTCACTGTGTTGAATTCGGGTACCCTGTGTCTTGAACATAGGTTTATGTGATTTGGGGAATGGAGAGGGTATAATAAAATGTTAAAAAAAAACAAAGGAAAAAGGGTGAACCAATTGAACAGTGATACTTGGAAGACACTAAACGGAAATGAACTGAACAATCTGGGTGGAGAGGGGCCTGAGGGTAGGAAAACAGAGAAAAATGAGGGAGGGGATAACAATTTTCTTAAGAAATGTGTTCATTACTTATGTAACCGTATGCCAACTATATATTGACTTAACAAAAAAAATTAACTTAAAAAATAATTTAGCCGGGTATGGTGGCTCACACTTGTAAATGTAGCTACTCAAGAGGCTGGGATCCAAGGATAGCTCTTCAAAGTCATCCTGGGCACTAAAGTCCATGTGACTCTTATCTCCAATTAACCACCAGAAACCCAGAAGTGGCCCTATGGCTCAAGGGATAGGGCAGTAGTCTTGAGATGAAAAGCTCAGTGACAAGACCCAGGTGCAGAATTGCAGTCCCATGACTTGAATGATGAATGATACTAGCCAGGCTCTGTGCGCTCACACTTGGAATCCTATCTACACAGAATCAGGTTTGAATCCAGCCCAAACAAATTGCATGATATTCTGATTTACAGTTCATTACCAAAAATCTGGAAGTGGAGGTGTGGATCAAGTTGTAGAACACTAGCCTGAAGCAAAAAAAAAAAAATATTTAAGGACAGTTCCCAGGCCCTGGGTTCAAGTCCCAGGACTTGCATAAAACAAACAAAATGTGACGCTGAGTCCTCCATCATTTGGTGTTATAGTTCAATATTCTTGATATGCGTCTTAGAAATTAAGTCCCTAGCAAATACTCTCCCCTGAAATTCTGCTTCATAGCTGATTCATAGAATTTCAGCATCATTACTATCACCTTCCAGTTAGCATAGCAGTCTACTATTGAAAATTTGAAGAAAACTTTTGAGTAATCCTAATAAATCTGTGTATCATCTGCACACACATCAAATCAGCAGCAGCTATGTTTTACTATTATCTAAATGTATTTAATCCCTTCTTGAGTTAATGAGCCTTAAACAGTAAAACATATGAAATAGTTATGAAACTAACAGTCACCATTCTTCTACCTAATATTGTAATATAAGTTTATAAATGCAAGGACTATTCTGAAGTGTGCAGAAGATAGCTTCTAATTATAATATTCTCATGAAGTATAGTTTTTAAGAAACATGTTGCTTGCTTTGGGAAAGCAAAGGCAAGGAAAAATGATATAAGTAAGTTCCCTATTTATCAGAAGGAAAATACTATGGGGTTTAGATCAACTTCATTCATTCCGTGCTGATGAAACAAATATTTGCAATTCCTGAGGCCAATCACTTCATTGTGATGCACAATCAGCCAGCTTAGATCAATCTCCCAAAAAAGGAAAGGAACAAATGAGAAGCAATTAAGGTTTCCAAAATGAACCAGGTGGTGGTGGCAGCTCACACTTGTAATTCTATTTACTCAAGGCCTGAAATCCAAGGATCTGGATTAAGTCTGTCTGGGATGAAAATATTCCTGTCTGAAACATCATCTCTGTTATCTCAGCCCAGTTGATACACTCTGCCCAACAGGTTCCAAACACCAAAGTACATCGCCTATCTGAAATACTAGCAAACGTACTCACACATTATTTCCTCTTTGGGAGATAGTTGAAACATGTACCAGAAACATTTCCCTGGCTTCAGAGTGGAAGTGGAAATATATACTCACTAGAAGCCCATCTAGTAAATTACAGTCAATCATCTTTCCTCACATCATGTTAGTTAAATTGAACAATGAGTGTTTGGATCAGAAGCGATGTGTATGAGCATACAGTTTGTAAAAGTACTATAATCCTAGCTACTCAAGATAAGCTGAGACCTGAGGATTCCAGTTCAAAATCAGCCATGCAATAAATTCCATAAGATTTTTACCTCTAATTAACCAGCAAAAAACAGAGCGTTGAATTGTGCTTAAAATACCACAGGCCTAAGCTTTGCATAAAAGTGCTAAGGGTTAGCATTCAGGATGCCCACTCTCTCCACTCCTTTTTAACATAGTACTAGAATTCCTAGGCAGTGCAATAAGGCAAGAAGCAAACATAAAGGGGATCAAAGTAGGGAAAGAGGAAATAAAACTATCCCTCTTTGCAGATGACATGATTCTGTATTTAAAGAATCCTATAGACTCTACTCCGAAGCTCCTTGAGCTGATTCAAAGCTTTGGAAAGGTAGCAGGCCATAAAATCAACCCTCACAAATCAACTGCCTTACTTTACGCCAACACTGAGAGGAACGAGGCAATAATCAGGAAAGAAACTCCTTTCACAATAGCCTCAAAGAAAATAAAGTACCTAGCTATTAGCTTAAGTAAGAATGTAAATGTCTGTTTAGATGAAAACTTTAAAACCCTAAAAAAGGAAATTAAAGCAGAACTACGGAAAAACCTCCCATGCTCGTGGATGGAAGAATCAACATTGTGAAAATGACAATCTTGCCAAAGGCTATCTACAAATTCAAAGCAATACCCATCAACATCCCAATGTCATTCTTCAAAGAAATAGAAGAGGCAATTCAAAATTTCATATGGAATAACAATAGACCCCGTATAGCAAAAACACTTCTTATCAGAAAGAACAGCGCTGGAGGAATTTCAATTCCAAACTTTAGACACTATTACAGAGCTACAATTCTCAAAACAGCTTGGTTCTGGCACAAGAACTGGCCTGAAGTCCATTGGAGTAGAAATGCGGACCCAGATATTAAACGACAGACCTATGGCCACCTAATCTTTGACAAGGGAGCCAAAAAAATAGAATGGAAGAAAGATAGCCTCTTCAACAAGTTGTGCTGGCAGAAATGGTTAAGCACATGCAGAAAACTAAAGTTGGATCCTTCTTTGTAACCTTGCAATAGAATTAACTCCAAATGGATCAAAGACCTGGAGTTAAAAGCTGACACACTGAAAAGTTTACAGGAAGGAATAGGAGATACACTAGGCCTCCTTGGCACAGGTCGAAACTTTCTTAATAAGGACCAAGAATCACAACAAATCAGAGAAAGGCTGGATAAGTGGGACTGCATTAAACTGCAGAGCTTTTGTATGGCAACGGATATAGCTAGTAAACTAATCAGGAAGCCTACAGAGTGGGAGAAGATCTTCACCAACCAAACAACGAACCAAGGCCTCATATCTAAAATATATCAACAACTCAAAAAATTGAATCACTCCAAATCTAACCTCCAAAGTATCACCCATCCCAGTAAAAATGGGCCAAAGACTTAAAGAGAGTCTTCTCTGAAGAAGAAACAAAAATGGCCTATAGACACATGAAGAAATGCTCAACATCTCTAGTCATAAAAGAAATGCAAATGAAAACAACTCTAAGATTCCACCTCACTCCAGTTAGAATGGCCAGGATCAGGAAAACGAATGACAACAGATGCTGGAGTGGACGTGGCCAGGAGGGATCACTACTACACTGTTGGTGGGAGTGCAACCTCGTTCAACCACTATGGAAAGCAGTGTGGCAGTGCCTCAAAAGGCTAAACATACAACTCCCCTATGACCCAGCAATTCCACTACTTGGCATTTACCCAACAATCCAGAAACAGGGGCATACTAAACCCACTAGCACAACAATGTTCATTGCAGCACTATTCTCCATAGCAAAGATATGGAACCAACCCAGATGTCCCTCAGTTGATGAGTGGATCAACAAGTTGTGGTATTTGTACACAATGGAATTCTATGCTGCTGTCAGAAAGAATGACATCGCCCCATTTGTTAGGAAATGGAAAGACTTAGAACAAATCATATTAAGTGAAGTAAGCCAGACTCAAAGGAACTTAGGCTCAGTGGTTTCTCTCATTCGTCATAATCAGTAGAAACCTTGATCTCTACTAGCAGAGATTTGCAATAGAGAAAAGGCTGTATATAAGGCCATATAATGTGAAGCTAATTGAAAGGACCTCCATGGTATTGAAACAAAAGCCACATAATGAATGATTGTTGTCCTTAACGTACTATGTTGTCTCTCATCTCCTTTGCTGTCCCTTGGTTATCCCATATTGGTATAGTATCTCACTTTGTTATCTGATATATTGAATTTATTTGTATTTGGATATTTGAAATTTGATAGGGAAGGGGGGAAAACCAAGATGGATGGGGAGTGTGGGGTTGGAGGGAAATGGGTACCAAGACATGTGAAAGGGTATCAATGTATGTGAATTAATGCACCTTCTATCTGGCAAATATCATCTAACCCTTTTACTAATTACAATAAAAAAATGAAAAAAAAGAAAGTTGTAGTGTGTTGGGAGGATGATGGGGTCAAATACATTTCTTCTTAGAAATATACCTCATCTGGTTACCCTGGGTTTTCCTGGCCTTCTTCTTAGAGAAAGGCCTGTTATACTGGATTTGTGGCTTGGCAATGATCTAGCATGTACATCTTCGAGTAAGACAGCCACAACTTCCATGCCTGAGACTCGAGTTTCCTGACCTTTGGCAACAGCACAGCAACATCTTTCTTCTTCCTGAGCCACAGGCCAAGTGAGCTGGCTTGAGTTGGTTGTTAGTTACAGTGGCTTGGTTACCAGGGTTCCATATTCTGTTCCATTGTGAGGGAGGCAGGGTCACCTTTCAGGGACCAATGACCAAAGATCCATTCTCACAGAAGACCTCACCAAAGACATACTGGAGGCTGAATCTCTCCTCCAATCTCACAATATACATGTGGATGTAGTAAACATCACACCTTATTTGTCCAACCCCAATGTCTTCCACTAGGCCTAACTACCAGTCTGGTCTCAGGCTCAAGGAGCCTTTCTTAGGTAAGATCCAAACTTAAGGGTCAATATTGCCCTCATCCTTTACAAAACATGTACTTCACAGTGGCTTCTCTGCCTGCACTTTGCCCCGTGTCGAATTGTTTTTGTTTTTGCTAGTCTTGGGATTGACCTCAGAGTGTGAACATTGTTCTTCGGCTCTTTAGGCTTTAGCTGTCCCACCGAGCCCCTGCACCACTTGCAGCGTTTTCTATGTATGTGGTAATGAGGGATCAAACTTGAGTCTTTTTGCGTAGTAGCCAAGGACTCTACCACTAGGTCAAACACACAGGGCATCTTGCACATATTTTTGACGTCAATCTACTAGGATATTATTAGGTTTCTGTATCCTAATCAATTTTTTCCTGATGATTAGCATTGCTGTCATGTGTAAAAAATGCAAGTGGGAAAAACACAGAAGAATTAGTGAAATTTTAAAAAAAGCATTACACACATAGGTAAGTGTTCATTCTTTGTAGGAGAAAGGATATTTGGATATGATGATGATGACTTTATAATTACTATGTCAGGGTTGAGAGTTTGGCATAGTGGTAGAGTGCTTGCCTAGCATCCATGAAGATCTGGGTTTGATTGCTCAGTATCACATAGATAGAAAATCTAGATGTGGCACTGTGGCTCAAGTGGCAGAGGGCTAGACTAGAGAAAACCCGAGGACAGTGCTCAGGCCCTGAATTCAAGCCCCAAGACTGGCAGAAAGATAAAAGAAAATAAAAATGCTTTTTACGAGCTAATTCACTCACAGCATTTGCTTCTGAAATCTTCACTTCTGCATCTTGTGAAATACCCCTTTCCCTCAACTGGACAAGAAAAACAGATCCATCCCATGGTCCACTGTGAGGCCTCTGGTTGGGCTAAGAGCTAGACGTGCAGCAACACATAAGTTTTATTCTAATACTTTCCAAACTTTGTACTCAAATATGCTACCTACTTACCAACTTAGGACAGTTATCCTTACGCTATACCTTTTCTTCATTACTACAATATTCTTACACTCCTACGTTAATCCTCTCTCATTCTTTTTTTCTATCTCTGGACCTCTGCTCGTCTTTCAACCCTTATACTGCACGGATCTACACTTGATGGCTGTTGAGCAATATTGTATATGTAGGTGGTTAATTATTCTCTAGGCTCAGAGGGACCTAAAGACAATAGAGACTGGATTGAGAGGCTTATTGTTTTGGGTATAAATCGCTTATCAGTGGTTGTATTAGACTGGTCTGTAAGTGCACAAAAAGAAAGAGTGATAATACCAATCAAAACTTGTGAACATCTAGTGTCTGCCAGCTACAGAGATCTAGGTTGGTTATATCTGAAAATCTATAATTGTATTTAGTAGTAATCTTGCTCCCATTTTCAAATGGGCAGAACAAGAAACTCAAGAAAAATGTCAAATCAAGAAACAACATCCCCCACCCAATGTAAACCGACAATGGAACAGTCACTGGCAAACCGAGAGGAGAGTCTTCCAAGTGCTACACAAATGCAATTGATAAACATCATTAATGAAAAATGTGAAATTATAAAGAAAGAGATAATGGAGGAAGCCATAGCTGAACAAGAGGAAAGCAAAAACAAGGTGATAAGTGAAAAAGAAGAAGCCATAAAGGAGGCCATAATAAAGGTTTTTCAAAGAAAGATGGATGAATTCATCCATCTTCAGGAGGTCCAAGATACAATTAGGAAGCCTAATTTAAGGCTAGTTGGTATTGAGGAGGGCGTGGAGAAAGAGGTCAATGGTATTGGAAATATACTTCAGGGAATCATCTCAGAGAACTTCCCAAATATCCAGAAGGGCAGGCCCATCCAGATACGAGAAGCTTTTAGAACCCCAAACAGACCTTACCAGAAAAGAACATCCTACCGCCAAATTGTGATCCGAACTGGATCAATAGAAACGAAAGGAAAGATCCTAAAGGCAGCCAGGGAAAAGGGATCAGTAACCTATAAAGGCAAACCAATCAGAATAACCCCAGATTTCTCAGCAGAGACCATGCAAGCACGAAGTGACTGGAAGCATATATGTCATGCCCTTAAATCAAATAACTACCAACCAAGAATACTGTAGCCAGCTAAGCTCTCATTCATAACTGAGGGAACAAGAAAAACATTCCATTTCAGGGAAAAGCTGCAACAATATGTCGAAACAAAACCAACACTACAGAGAATTCTCAAAGATGCTCTATACATAGAAAACCAAAATAAATGCAATATAGGGAAAGAAAAGGTACCTAAACAGCATACCATCTAAGGACCACAAGAACTGTCAAGACACAGGCCCTACTAAAAGCTTTTAAAAATGGTAGGAACTAATAAATATCTCTCAATCCTAACTCTCAATATCAATGGACTTAACTCTCCAATTAAACGGCATAGGTTGTCTAGTTGGATCAAAAAGCAAGAGCCATCGTTCTGCTGTCTTCAAGAGACACATCCTACCGAAAAACAATCATCTTTTGAAAGTGAGAGGTTGGAATAAACTCTATCAAGCTAACTGCCCCCATAAACAGGCTGGAGTTGCCATCCTCATATCAGATACAATAGACTTCAAACTAAAATTAGTAAGAAAAGACAAAGAAGGTTACCACATACCACTAAAGGGATCTTTCCTCCAGGAAGACATAACGATCCTAAATATTTACACACCCTTTTGAAGATTCTGAAAAGATTGAAGATACTGCCAGTGTAAGTTAGATTCCTGCATTCATATTAAATAATGCAATGAGTAGGGATTTATATTTGAAATATCACTGTTGACAAAATCTAACACACATTTGCTTAGTATTTGCTTTTGATTTCCCAAGAAGTTCAGTACAAGCTAACATGTGTGGCATATATCGACTGGGAGAAATGATTCAGAATATGTGACTCATTTGAACAGGAGTCAGTGAAAGATACAGAAGCAGGATACCCATATTGTGATAATTTGTATCTTTTTCATATTTTATGTTTGTTATTAATTCCATTTGTAGTGTACATTTCTAGGTAAAAACTTTTAAAATATTTCCAAACAATTTGTTATTTCAACAGAAAAAAACATTTATATGCCTGATAAAATTCACAGAATCCAAATTTTTCCATATTATTTTTGTTTTTTGGTTTTTTTTGGTGGGTCATAGATCTTGAACTCAGCCTGGGTACTATCCCTGAGCTCTTCAACTCCAGTCTACCACCTTACCCTGGAGCCAAGCCCCACTTCCCATTTTCTAAAGGTAAATTGGAGATAAGAGTCTCAGGTCTTTTTGTGCCAGGATGGCTTTAAACCTTGATCCTCAGATCTCAGCCTCCTGAGTAGCTAGGATTATAGAAGTGAGCCACCACCCCATCATGCTCAGATTTCTGGTTTTTTTTTAAACAAGCCCTTTGGGTGGAACTCGGTCTGAGCACTGTCCTTCAGCTTTCTTCAAGCCTAGTGATCTTCTACTTGAGCCACAGCACTACTTCTGGTTTTTTCTGTGTATGTGGTACTGCGGAATTGAACCTTCGTCTTCATACAAGCACTCTACAACTATTCCAAACTCCCAGCCCCTCCACATTAGTTTTTATGATAGATCTTTCCATGCATCCAGGATGGCTAGAAATCCTTCTTGAGTTTCCCAAGATCAGGGAGTATAGGTGTGTCCCATCCTGTGTGGCTACATAACCATTGTTTAGGGTACAGTTCTCTCTTCATTCTACCCATCTAGAGCAATTTTCATCTTCCATGTATAATCATTAAACATTCAACTCCTGTTCCTCTCTACTCCATTCTCCGGAACCATCGTGCTTTTTGGCTCTAAGGATTTGTTGATCCTTGAAAGCTCTGGAAGGGAAAACATACCCTAGCTCTTCCTTTATGACTGCTACATTTTTAGTTTACTGTAATCAAGATTCATCTGTAAAATATAGTAAAATGTTCTTCCTTTTCAATGCATTTTTTGCATATTTCTATCTTTTGATTATTATTAATAGTTGTGAATGGATTCTCCACATATTTGTTCTAGTCTCTGCTTTCTCTTCCATTAGGTACAAATCTAGAAATAGAAGTGTTGGACCATATTTCTATGTAATTCTATATTTAGTACTTTTTAGCACTCTCCACGCAATTTTTGATTGTTTTATATTCCTTGCAGAACTATTCCAAAGTTCTACTTCTTCTCACTACCTTCCCAGTAATAGTTAGACTTTGAAAGTTGTTTTTTTGTATGTGTGTGTGTGTGTGTGTTTGTGTGTGTGTATGTGGATCTTTTTGTTTAAAACTATATTTATATTAACATATTTAAAGTAATGATTTCATTGTAATTTTAATTTTTCTCATGACTGTTAATATTGAACTTCTTTCTACATTTTGAACAACTATTTCTATATATTCTTTTTAGAAAATCCTCTCCAATCTCCAATTTTTTTCCCTTTTTTTGTGGGGTAGTGGGCAAAGTCATGGGGCTTGCACCTTGGGCCGTGAGCTCTTTTTTTAAGGCTATTGTCCTACCCTGAGTATTGCCCCTCAGTTCTTCTGCTCACAGCTCCCTACCCCTCTTCCCATTATATACAGAACAAAGGTCATCCTCAGTCTTTTTGAAAAAGTAAAACATACAGTAAATTTGTAGTATGAATCAGCAAGAAATAAATTTCTTGCCAGGTGCAGTGACTTCTACCTGTAATCCTAGCTACTCAGATATCAGGCTGATATCTAAAGATTTGATTCAAAGCCAGCCTGGGCATTAGAAAATCTATAAGACTCTCATCTACAGTTAACCACTAGAATATGGGAAATGGCACTGTGGCTTCATAGGTAGGGTGATAGATTTCAGTTGGAGAGCTCAGGAACAGTGCCCAGGCCCAGAGTTCAAGGCTTACAAATCCCCCAACCAAAGAAAAGAAAAAAGAGTTTCTTCCCCAAGTGATTATTATGCCAGACATAGAACATTAACATTCTGGGTGTACTTCACAGTATTATTACTTGATACCCTAAGATTTTGCAATATTCTCACAGTACCAGCATATCTCATCATATAATGTAGTTCCTTTTCAATGGAATAATTCCATTTATAACCTAAATCTACTCCCCCCACCTATTTTTGTCGATACCACAATTGCTCTACCATGATATGCCACAAGCCATTAAACATTTTATGGTGGGTAATTGGAAAGGAGTCTCATGGAATTTTGTGCCAGGCTGGCTTTGAACCATGGTCCTCAGATCTCAGTCTCCTGAGTAGCTAGGATGACAGGCCTGAGCCACCAACACCTGGCTTGCCTTTTTATTTTTCTGTGGGTCTTGGGACTTGAACTCTGGGCCTAGGCACCATCCCAAAGCTTTTCAGGTCAATATTTCATGTAAGTCTAAACATTTAAGTAAAGGAATACAATTCCAACAAAAAAGAATAAAATTCCAGACATGGTGTGTTTATAACTCAGTGCTAATTACTTGATGAAAATGTGCCATTCCAGAAGCTGGTGTCATTTGATGATGTAGCTGTGGATTTCAGCTGGGAGGAGTGGCAGCATCTGGACAATGCTCAGAGGACCCTGTACAGAGATGTAATGCTGGAGACCTACAGCAACCTGGTGTCCTTAGGTGAGCAAAAGTCAAATTCACTTGCAAGGCCAAGTGCCTTGTTATTTTGCAGATACGTGAATGTTTATCAAACTTTCAATACTATTTAAATGAAAGATTCCAGGCCCTGAGAAGTATCATTACTTTCTAAAGAAAACCTAAGGTAATTTTGTACTCATTCTTCAGGATACCTTCAGGATACTTTGACAACAGTTCTAAATTAGGTTTCCTCTAATGGAGACGACATTCCAAACTTACACAGTAATTGTAAGTGGATAAACCATCCAGAATAGAATATATATCATTATTGGAAATAGGATCTACAAATCACTAAACAGTGAGTTTATAATGGAAACCTGGCACTAGGTGCAATGTTTCATGCCTTTAATCTTAAAATATTCAGGAGGAAGAAATCTAAGAATTCTAATTTGAAGCCAGCAATGGCATAAAAATTGCCATGAAACTCTATAACTCCAAGTAACCCCTCAAAAATGTTAGTGGAGTGTCAAGAGTTTGACTCTGTGGTTGAGTGCTTGCCTACCATGCATGAAGACCTATGCATGTAAGTGGAGCTGGGACTCAAACTGGTATTTTTCTAGCCTTGAGCAAGACAGCTAAGTTTATGCCATACAAAATGAATCCAGAGCTGGGGAAAAGTCAACCATGGAGCCAGTGAGAAATGAGAAAAAAGATTTAATAGATAACTTGTGAGTAGGATGTCTGCGAACTTAAAGCAATGATGACACAGCATAAGCAATAATTCTCTACTGTTTCTAATTTACAGGGCCCTGTGTTCCCAAACCTGTATTAATTGACAAGCTAGAGCACTGTTCAGAACTCTGGATAGGAAATTCCTCTGACAAGAATATCACAGGTGAGTGAATGCATCTTCATATTGATGTTGGAGCCTGAGCCCCATTGGTAAGTTCATGTTGTGATGTACTGAGCAATAATATTCTTAGTTAGCCTAAATCCTGTGTGGAACCTATGGAATTCTTTGTGAATGAATCAAGAATCATTTTCTTTTCCCAATCCTATGCCTGGTCTCAGGGCCTGAGCATGGTCCTTGGGTTTTCTCAAGGCTAGCTCTCTACTTCTTGAGTCATAGCACCACTTCTGGCTTTTTCTTTGTATGTAGTACCAAGGAACTGAACCAGGTCTTTGTGCATGCTAGCCCAAACCCCTGGCACCAAGAATCATAGGGTGATATGACGAATTCTATGTGGCAGTAGAGTTAAAGTTAGATTTCTCTGTAGAAATCACTGTGAAACAAAATAAAATGAGAAAGCCATGAGCCCGTGCCTCATGCCTGTAATCCTAGCTAGTTAGGAGGCTGAGATCTGAGGATCAAGGTTCAAAGACTGACCTATCACAAAAACACCTTAGACTCTTCTCTCCAATGAACCAATAGAAAATGAGAAGTGGGGTTGAGGCTAAAGACATAGGGCAGTAGCCTTGAGCTGAAGAGCTCAGGAAGAACAGCCAGGTCTAGAATTCAAGTCCCATGACTGCAAAACAAGGAAGAAAGAAAGAAAGAAAGAAAGAAAGAAAGAAAGAAAGAAAGAAAGAAAGAAAGAAAGAAGAAAGAGGGAAGAAAGAGGGAAGGAAGGAAAGGAAGAAAGAAAGAAAGCAAGAAAGAAAGAAAGAAAGAAAGAAAGAAAGAAAGAAAGAAAGAAAGAATGATATTTCATTTCTTTAATACTAAGACTATAAATGATAGAGCAAACAAGGAATAAGTCAGGGCATTATTCTCTGATAAGGATAATATCTTTTTGCTGGTAGGAAGAGACTGGTATTCAGAACCAGACCTTTCCACCAGAAATTGAGCCTAGTGGTAGAGTGCTTGCCTAGCATGCACAAAGACACAGGTTTGATTCCTTATTACCACATACATAGAAAAAGCCAGAAGTAATGACTTCATTGATAGGGTTCTAGTCTTGAGAAAACCCAAGGACAGTGGTTAGTTCCTAAGTTCAAATCCAGGAATGGAAGAAAAAAAAACAACAAAGTTTCAATCAACATAAGAAAATTAACTAGACAATGAGCTGGGGATTTTCTGGTCTTCCATGGTTCTGAGGGAAAGGAGTGTTAGAAAAGGAATTTTTATAAGACTTCAAATGGAAAGAAACAAATTTCAAAATTCCCAAAAATACCTAACTTGAGACTTTAGTGAGAAGTTGTAACTGAAGGGATATAGGTGTAAGTCCTTACTCTCAAGAATCGTTCTTGCTTGGATCAAAGGCAAACAGACATATAAACCAAACTTGTGGCCGCTGAATCTAGAAAAAATTCGTGTTCCTCACTTAATGGTTAATAAGCAAACAGCATTGAAACTGGGTAAGGTAATCCTATCTGCTACTCAGGACCTGAGAATCTTATCTGTAGTTAACTCTGGAAAAGAGTAAGTGGGGCTGTAGCTCAAGGATAGGGATTATAGTCTTCTGCTGAAGTGTTCAGGGACAGGGCCGAGGCCTATGAACTACAAAAAAAAAAAGAAAAGAAAAGAAAAGAAAGTTTTAAAAAGATGCAAAACAACACAGTATTTAGATTATTTCTCAAAAATAAAATAAAGGCAGCTATTCCTCAATGTATAAACAAAACATTATTTGAAACAAAACAGCTGCAGGTATAGTATAGGTAGTACTCAGCTTAAAACAGTAGCAATACATACTTGGGTAATTTCAATAAATATTTCCTGTGATATAAAAGAGAACTAAAACACAGAAAAACATTATTGGTCATTGTAAAATATCATTTTCTTAATATGTTAGAGAGAAAAGCATATATTTCTCACAAATCAATTTCCACTTTTATATTTTAAAATATCTAACACTTAGGATGAGAAAGTAAAGTCATTACCTTTACAGTAAGGAATATTTGTATCTCATGTATGTTTGTGTCTTTTTTTCTATGACTCATTTTAGATGTCCAGGTAATGGAAAATGTGTTCATGACCTGCCAGGAAAGTCCACATGAATGTCTTTGTGAAGTAGCAGTTGCAAGTAGTATCGAAGTGGAGGAAAACGTGAGATTAGCAACAACTTTAAATTTGAGCTCTACACATAATCCAGAGCTGATTAGTAATAACGGTAACAACTTAGCAGTGAGGACTGAGGAGTTCATTAAGTGTCAGAACATGCTTCTGTCTCCTAAGCCTGATGAGATGCATGCTGCATATAGATCTCGTATGTCTCCTGTTCTTAAAAAATCCATCGGATATTCAGAGCATTTTCTTCATGACTGTGACAGTCCAAAAGATCTGCAGTATCATAATTCTGTTCTCCCTGCCCAAGAAATTCTTCAGGAAGGGAGGAAAACTGCTAAATGTACTGTGTGATGAAAAATATTGTACTTAACACCGACCATCACTACACATCCGAAAATGTACACAGGAGAGA
Organism: Megascapheus bottae; assembly: GCF_031878675.1. NCBI lineage: Eukaryota > Metazoa > Chordata > Mammalia > Rodentia > Geomyidae > Megascapheus > Megascapheus bottae. The sequence continues at coordinate 1,695,688 of NW_028327724.1, forward strand.
CTCCTCATACATGTAGTGAATGTGAGAAATCTTTCAGTAATGAAATACGCCTTACAATACCTCAGAGAAAATATCCTGAGATATGTGATGCGTACATCAAGTGTGAAAATTAATTTCTGAGAAGTCAGACCTGACGCTCCAACCTCGATCTCCAAGAGAAGACAAACCTTATGAATATGAGGAACGTAATAAAATTTCTGCCCAGAATTCAGCTCTCAGCACACATCAGAGATCTCACACAGAAGAGAAATCTTATGAATGGGATAAATGTGGGAAGACTTTTAGACTGAAATCATACCTCACTTTGCACCAGAGAAGACACACAGAAGAGAAACCTTATGAATGTAACAAATGTGAAAAGTCTTTCACTCAGAAGATACACCTTCGAGTTCATCAAATAAAACACACAGAAGAGAAATCTTATAAGTGTAATGAATGTGGAAAGTCTTTCCAAGGGAAGGGAAAACTTCGTGTTCATCAGAGAATACACACAGGAGTGAAACCATATGAATGTAACCAATGTGTAAAGTCTTTCCGACAGAAATCTTCCCTCAAATTGCATCAAAGAACACACACAGGAGAGAAACCTTATGTGTGCAACAAATGTGGAAAGACCTTCAAGTGGAATTCATATCTTGATGGGCATAGTAGAACACACACAGGAGAGAAAACGTATGCATGTAGTGAATGCGGAAAGTCTTTCAAATGGAAGGTAAAACTCCATGTTCATCAGAGAATATACTCAGGAGAAACACCTTATGAGTGTAACATATGTGCAAAGTCCTTCACACAGAAGCCAAACCTCAACATGCATAAGACAATTCAAACAGGAGAAAAACCTTATGAATGTAACCGATGTGGAATGTCTTTCAAATGGAAGTCTTCCCTCAAATTGCATCAGAGAACACACACAGGAGAGAAACTGTACGAGTGCATCAAATGTGGTAAGACCTTCAGATGGAAGTCACATTACACGAGGCATGACAGAATTCACACATATTAGAAACCTTAGGAATATAACCAAAGTTGAATGTCTTTCGTGCAGTATTCACCCTTCAAGAAGCGTAAGAGAGTTCACACATATGAGAAGCCTTAGCAATGTAATAAATAGGAAAGACTTTTTAGTCTGTGGAAGAAAACTCAGCTTGTGTCACAGAACCAACACAAGATAAAACCCTTAATGAATGTAGCAAATGTTCAGTCTTTTCCCCAGAAAGCACAAGTCAAGATTTATCACTAAACACCCACAGGATAGAATCCTATGAATAAAATTAAAGGGAATTTTTTTTGAAGAACTCATAGTTGAGTTTGCATGATACCACACAGACACAGGATAAAAATCGTATGAATATAAGAATATGAAAAATCCATCATAAACGCATGACTAAGTATAAAATGCACATAGGAGAGAAAAACCTTATGAATATTACAAATGTGGAAAGTGTTTGACCTGGAAGGCATACTTCTGTGTTCATAACAAACCTGATTCCCATAGAAGAAAAGAAAACTAATAAATAGAACAAATGTGCAATGACTTTTAATCAGAAGTCAGTCTTCAGTACATTTCAGAACATACACAATAGAGAAATTCTGAGTAATGAAAAACATTTAGCTATATATAGAATCTCTGTATATGGGAGCATTAGGGTAAGTCTTCTAAACAAAGTCAACCTTCAGCAAGCATTAAGAGCACTCACAGAAGAAATAATAGCATGTAGGAAAACCTTTGTCAGAAACCTCTAAAAGCTGACTGTGTGGCTTAGTGGTAGAGTGCTAACCTATCAAGGATGAAGGCCTGGGTTAGATTCCTCAATACTACGTGAAAAGAGCAAGCCAGAAGCAGCACTGTGGTTCAAATGGTAGAGTGCTAACCTTGAGCAAGTCTAAGGATTGCAGAGAGACAGAGAGAGAGAGAGAGAGAGAGACAGAGAGAGAGAGAGAGAGAGAGAGAGAGAGAGCGAGAGAGAGAGAGAGAGAGAGAGACAGAGAGAGAGAGAGAGAGAGAAGAGAAAGAGAGAGAAAGAGGAACTTCTAAATTTTACAGAGATAGAGAAGGAGAGAGAGAAGGAGACAGAAACTAATTTCTAAACTTTACAGTGTTTCTATTTCCTTACAAATTCAACTATGTCATTCTTTCTGACAGAAGCACAGAATTCCATTGTGTAAAAATACCATATTTGATCTACTCATCAACTGACGGGCATCTGGGTTGGTTCCATACCTTTGCTATAGTAAATAGTGCTGTGATAAATGTTATTGTTCTACTGAATTTAGTATGTCCTATCTGGACGATTGGCAAGTAGTGAAATTGCTGGATCACAGGGGAACTCTATGTTTAGTCTTTTTGGGATACTGCCATAGTGCTTTCCATAGTGGTTGAACGAGTTTGCAATCCCACCAGCAGTGTAGTAGTGATCCCTCCTGGCCACATCCCCTCCAGCATACGTTATTAGATTTCTGGATCTTGGCCATTCTAACTGGAGTGAGGAGGAAAAGGGAAAGAGGATCTGAAACTTTCTCTCCTTACAGATGACATGATTCTGTATTTAAAGAACCCTATAGACTCTACTCCGAAGCTGCTTGAGCTGATATAAAACTTTGGTAAGGTAGCAGGGTATAAAATTAACCCTCAATGTCAACTGCCTTCTTATATGCCAACAAACGAGAGGAATGAGGCAAGAATCAGGATAGCAACTCATTTTGCTATCAAAGAAAATAAAATACCTAGGAATTAACTTAGAATGTAAAGCACCTTTTTGATGGAACTATAAAACCTGGAAAAGGAAATTATAATAGAACTGAGGAAATGCAAAAACCTATGCTCCTGGTATGGAAGAAGTAATATTGTAAAAATGGCAATCTTCAATCAATATCCCAATGTCATTCTTTAAAGAAACAGAAGAGGAAATCCAAAATTTCACTTGGAATAATAAAAGACCCCTTATAGTCTGTCTTCTTGCATGATACATAATGTTTAATCTCACCTTCTCCACCAAAATCTCACCTTTCTCATTGAGACATAGGTGGCCCTGTTTACTAGCAGCAAAGGTTCAAACGCGCATTTTCAGGTGTCACCACTGCCTCTGTTACTGGGTAGATCCAACTCTGTCATTGATTCTGAGGTCTGCTCTGGGAGTCTTGGTCAAAAGTTGTTCTGTGGCATCTGCTGCCAGCCTGTGCCTATTTGCTTCCTTTTCCTCCAGCAGCCTACAACAGGGAATGAAGTTCAGGCGCTGATGCTCTCCTTCATATGCAGGGCAGGATGAGCCCAACCCTCCGACATCTTCCTCTTCTAATTTTTGGGAAAAAATGTGCTGGCAAAAGTCCTCAGGTGTGGCGCATGGCTGATCCACACTTTTAATCCAGGCTGGTCAGGAGGCTGAGATCTGAGTATGGAAGTTCCAAGTCACCTAGAACAGGAAAGTCTGATAGATTCTTACTACCAAAAATAAAAACAGCTGGGAATGGAATTTGGGCTCAAGTGGTAAAGGGCTAGTCTTGAGTACAAATGCTTAGTGCCCAGGCCCTGAGTTCAGGCTCCAGCACTGCCAACAACCTCACTTTAGTGAGATTTTAGCTTTATCCATGTAGGCACATCTCACTGGAATCTTTGCTGGTACAGATAGTCTTCATAATTTTGTCTCAAGGTAAAGGTCCTCCTTGGGTAGTACAAAAAAGGTGTCATGGAGAGAGGAGCCCCACTTGCTCCAGGTTTGAAGATGGCATAGGTCAAGCCAGCATGGAGTTGGCACATCAGTCTTTTTCCTAGCACCACCTACCAGTGAATGTCAAATGACATTGATTGTTGTGGGATTGTGTGATTGAAGTGCCCCATTAAGGGCAGTGTTAGCACATCCAAACTTGGATACCAGGAATGCTGAAATCTCAAAGCTAAGATTTCTGTTGCCTACAGAAATGCTGGTGTGTCTGTGATTCACTAAAAGTTCAGGTGCAAAGATTCTGAAGCTTGATGCCATGTGTTTATTCCATTTAGTAAAATTATTTTAATGCACTGTATAAGTTAAAACATTTGATAAGAGTCAGGGGTAGTGAAAACATTGTTCTTGAATTCAGGTGTCTGGCAGGGTAATAGGGGGTGTTGGTGGCTGGGACTATGAAGCTGGAGCTGCTATCAAACCATGGATCATATTCCTCTTTGTCTGGGAGAAATGACTCCAAAGATGAAATTTGAATGGTGAGGAAAACATGATGATGTACTCAGGAAATTTCTCCTAAACAAATGCTCATGTGGAAGTGGGATGGGGGCTGGGCATATCTGAGGCAGAGCTTAAGGGGGCTTCTCATGGCGTTGAGAACGTTCCTTGCGACTTCAGGCATGCAGCAGGGTGTTTTAGATGACCATTGTGAGATGGATGGAATAAGACTGGAGACAAGATGAATGCTGGGATCCTGCAATGCTCTTGCATGAGTGGCTGGTGGCTCACCTGAAAGAACTAATTATGTCTAAAAAAGAAATCAGGAATTTGTTTTGATTAGATAATACCTGTAATCCGAGTCATATTCAGGATCCTGATCTTAGTATTGTGGTTTAAAACCAACCCAGCAAAGGTAAAAATGCATGAGACTCTTGCTCCCAGTTTAGAGCAAGAACAAAGATTGAAGTAGAGCTGTGGCTCAAGAGATAGAGTGCTACCTTGAGCAAAGAAAAGCTAAGAAAAAGCTCCAGGTCTTGAGTTCAAGGCCAGGAATGAAAGAAGGAAGGTAAAAAAAGGGAAGTATGTGAGGAAGGGAAATATATAAATGAAAGAGAGAAGGAAGTAGCAATTTAAAACTAGAGAGTATTTAAAAGTCATCAGTCCTTCTAAGAAAAGTGTTGGAGTATGGGTTCTATATGTGGTGAACTGGAAGCCCAGCAGTGACTTGTTAACCAAAGAGTCACCATGATGAGCAAAGGATAGAAATCTGCATGAGCCTCTTAGCGGATGGAGTCACAGAAGAGAACCTCAGCTCCCATCCCATAGTTAGAAGTATATAGAGATGGGGAAGTTGGTATCACCTTGATGTCATTGTGTCCATGGAGACTGGAAGCCATGGCTCTGTGAAAGCACAATGTTCTGGTTAGTGAGCTGGGAGGCTGAGGAGAGCCAACTCCTGGCCATGAAGAAATCACGGTGGCAGCAGAGCAATTCTGCTGCAATGTGTGCCTTCTTGGCTGTTCTTATTCTGTGGTGGATCAGGCCGGAGCGGGTGATAGTAACTGTTTTGTGGTCACAAGCCCTTCACCAAGAGCTTCCTCTGGGATCCTCATAAGCTACAGGGTGGCTGGTGTTGGGATGTGTGTGGGGTGGAAGTGACAGAGGGATGGACGCATGGCAAGGTGGGTGAAGAGATGAGAGGAATGATGAGAGCCCAGTTCATTGGTTTCCAAGGTTAATGGGTGGGAGGTAGAGGCATGATGGAGGAATGATGGAGGCAAGGGAAGGTGGTGACAGAGTGAGGCCATCTGTAGTGCCAGCCTGGCCATCATCTGAAGCCCATAGGCAGCTTCCTGATCCTTCACTTCGTCCTGCTCCTTGTGGAGGGAATGTCACGTGTACCCAGAGGTAGGGGTGGGGCAATGTTAGTAGCACCTGGAGAACCATTGGCCTCTACCTGGGTGTGGTTGGTTATTGCTCCCATGCTGGGTGGCCTGATAGCTATGGAACAGATCTCTCCTTAGCTACTACAGTCAGTGGCTGCTCTCCATCTAGGTTTAGGGCACCTGCTCAGCCATCAGGACACCCCATGCCAGGACAGAGGCCTATAATTCAGATGGCAGCACAGGGGTGAAGATGATCTCACCGTAGCCCTAGTTACATGGCTGCCCCAGCATGCAGGACAGGATGAGCTGGGGGAAGATGTTCTCTGTGTTTTTCCACAGCCTATCCCGGCCTCTTCTTGTGTCTGATTAGACCAAGAGAGTACCAGGTTCCCTCTCATAGTCCTGGTTCTTTTTCTTTTACAGTCATGAGGCTTGAACTCAGGTCCTGGGTACTGTCCCTGAGCTCTTTTGCTCAAGGTTGATGCTCTACCATTTGAACCATACTGCCATTTCCAGCTTTTCCTTTTCATGTGGATCTCTGATATGTCCAGTGCTGTGCCTGCAGGGAGGCACTCACCCCACAGACAGAGCCACCTCTGCCGTGACTGTGACTGCCCACAACCCACACACCCACTCCTTGCACACCCCTCGACTCAAGTTTTAGCTCCTCTTGGACTGGGGGTCCAGCCTACCCCTTCCTACACTCACAAAGGGTCTACAATTGTCTTCCCAGGGTCCTTTCTTCTGCCAGCCAGAGTACAGACTGTGCACATCTTGACGATCACAGAGCTCAAAGCCAAAGGCTGAGATGCAGAAGGGGGTGACCCAGTAGCTGCACAGGGCCCATGGATCATCCTGTGCATCCCCCAGCCTGTGACTTCCCCCACGCCCTTGGCAGGGAAGCTCCATGCCCACATCCTGATCCCTGGTCCCCTCCAATTCCATTCTCCCTTGGATTTTGCAGACTGTCTACCATCAGGATCTAAAATTCTATTCATCACTTCATGTCCTTATCACTGATTTGCTACTTTGACAGGATCTCCCCGTGCCTGGAGAGTGGGCATGTCATGTACTCTCTGTGGAGAAGTTGCCCCAGGAGAAGAAATATGCACTTCATGTGAGTGTTGGACAGGGCAGGAGGGCTCCCTAGGATCAGAAACCACAGGAGGGGTGCAGATGGGGGAATGCTAGGGGCCCCAGGGGACAGTGGGAGTTAGGGCACAGTTGGTTCCTTCTGCAGGGTTGACACCGCTTCACAAACCCAACAGAATGAGGTTCACATTACAGATGTCAGAGACAGTGCAGATTGCCAATGGGCGCAGGGGTCACTGTCACCCCCAGATGCTGGCTGCATGCTGGGATGCACGCAGAGATGTTTTCAAGATCAGATAATGAGGATGTTGCAGGGTGTAACCATTCTTTTCAGATGGCTCTCTAGCTCTCTTGAGCTTCATCTCTATCTTTGGCTTTTTCTTGGCAGTTAACTGGAAATGAGAGTTATGGACTTTCCTTTCTGGACTGGCTTCAAACAGAAGCTATGCACAGTTTTCAAACCATACCCTACTGAAGAAGGGAAGCTTGATCTGGTGCTTAACTGGGTTGCACTTTGGCTCCGTTTGCTATGCCTCACGGGAGGGGGCTCATCATTTGTAGACTAAGATCTCATGACCTTCAAAGCCAAATGCTACCTGAAAGTTCAGGGTCCCAGCCTATGTGTTGGGCCGGGGTGAATACATTCTCTGTTATGCTGGGTCATCAACCCATGTTTTAAGCTGGAAGTAGGTAGTGCCACATTTGATAAGAACATCTGCCAGAGATTGTCACCTCATGAAAGCAGATTCTAAATTTGTATTCCATTTCCTGTGGTGGAGAAATCCCCTCCAACTTAGACAGGCTCACATCCACCTGCAGGTCATACTCCTAATGCACCCTTGAGTGTCCTCATGGTATTGGCATCTAAGTTTGTAGGGAATGCTGCTTTAGTCCATGAATTAGCTGGACAAGTGATGACAAACGTGTTGTGGATTAATATGAGAACAATTTAAGAAGCCCTGGAGGAGCATCAACCTGACCCTCTGTGGTGCTATAAATCTGATAGGATGTTCCAGACTGAGAAACAATCACATGGCTTTGTGTTTGGCATCCAGACAAGTGAGTGCATGTCTTAGCTGTCAGCCAATACAGAGGAGGACATGAATAAGTGGGTGGAAAGCATCTGTCAGACCCCTGTCTGGGGGCAGGTGGAGAGAACATAGGAAGGTAGATACCATGGCTGTGGTGGGGCCAAAAAAAAGGGTAAAAGAGGCAAAGGAACCAGGTACTGGTAGCTCAAGACTGTCATCCAAGCTACTCAGGAGTTTGAGATCTGAGGATCACAATTCAAAGCCAGCCCAGGACAGAAACTCCATGAGACTCTTATCTACAATAAACTACTGAATGCAAGAAGCTCAAGCTCAGTGACAGCATCCAGGCCTAGCGTTCAAAACCCAGGACTGGCAGAAAAAAGTATCAAAGGACAAGAAGCTGGCCAAAAGTTAGAGGGACTCTATCTTGACAAACAATACAATGATAAGTTGCACTCAGAAGACTTGCACAAAATCTGGAAATGCCTGAGACCTATCTATGTATGTTTCCTGTTTCTCTAAATATATATGTTTATGCATTTATATATTAGTATAGAGAGACAGATCAATACATATGACTATACATATATACATAGGCAGACACTTATGGGTGGGTGGTATACTGTGTGAGAGTTTGTGTTTGTGCTTTGTGGATGGCTATCTCTGTTTAAGAAAGATAGAAAATATGCAAATATCTTTAAAAAAACTTGATAAAATATAGAGAGACATAAGCTCTTGAGGGAATCGGAAATGACAAGATTATTCACAGGCACGTTTATCCTTATGGATTCCTCAGCAAGTTTTAATTTTTCTCATTATTTTCTTTCTTTTTTTGAACCAGTGCTAAGGATTTCTCTCAGGGACCAGGTGCTGCCAATTAGTAATTTTCTCATGGCTGCTACAAGAGGAACTGAGCCACAGTTCCACTTTTGCCTTATTTATTCGTGCTTAACTGAAGATAAAGATTTCTATCAGTGACTTTCTTTCAGGGGCTGGATTCTAACGAGGATCCCCAGACCTCAGCCTTCTCTATAGCTACAATTAACAATATGAGAACCCAGCACTGGGTTCCAATGCACAGGGCAAGAAATTGAGTGAATCTCTCAACTCCAATTAGCTATAATAAGCTAGAAGTGAAAGACCAATTCCTTTGAGAAAAAGATGCTGAGGGTTTTCACACAGGACCTATGAGTAAGCCCTAAACCCTGTATACATGTGTGCATGCACACATTGGCAGATACACACACACATGCACACACACAATATTGTATTTTGAATTAATATCCAAAGATTGGACAACAGGATAGCAAGTAATAAAATCTGTTTTTCTTGTCTACATTGAGGGAAAGTGATAAGTCACAAGATGCAGAAGCGAAGAATTCAGAGGCAAATGCTGTGAGTGAATAACTTGTAAAAAGCACATTTCTTTTCTTTTCTTTTCTTTTGTTTTTTCTGCCATTCCTGGGGCTTGAACTCAGGGCCTGAACACTGCTCTTGGCTTTTCCAAAGTCTAGCCCTCTGGCACTTGAGCCGCATTGCCATATGGATTTTTATATCTGTGTGATATTAAGGACTCAAACCTAGATCTTCATGGATGCTAGGCAAGCACTCTACCACTGGGCCAAACTCTAAACCCCGATAAAGTATTTATAAATAGTCATCATCATAATATCAAAATATCCTTTCTCCTACAAAGAACGAACCCTTATCTCTGTCTGTAAGACTTTTTTTTATGTTACCAATGCTTCTGTGATTTTCCCACTTGCATTTTTACAGATGACAGCACAGATATTCACCAGGAAGAAAAATAGATTACGATACAGAAACCTAACAACGTCCTCGTAGATTGAAGTGAATAATATGTGCAAGATGGCCTGGGTGTTTCATCTATTTGTTGAGTGCTTGGCTACCACACAAAAAGAGTCCGGTTTGATTCTGCAGTACCATATACATAGAAAACGCTGGAAGTGGTGCTGTGGCTTGGTGGGACAGCTATAGCCTAAAGAAAGCCTAAGAACAATGGTCAGGCTCTGAGGTCAAGTCCCAGGACTAGCAAAAAAATGTGCAAGAGGCAAAATGCAAGCTGAGAAGGCACTGTGAAGCAAAATGTCTTGTGAAGGGTAAGGGGAATAGTGACAGTTAAGTTTGGATCTTACCTAAGAAAGGGTCCTTGAGCCTGAGACCAGGCTAGCACTTACGCATAGTTAATGACTTGGGATTTGAACAAAAAGGTGTGCTGTTTACTACATCCATATGTGAGGTGGGAAGGGAGATTCAGCCTCCAGTATGTCTTTGGGGAGGTGTTCTGTGAGCAAGGAGCTTTGGTCATTGGGCCTTGAAAGGTGACCCTACCTACCTCACAATGGAACAGAATATGGAACCCTGGTAACCAAGCCACTGCATGTGACAACCAGCTCAAGCCAGCTCCCTTGGCCTGTGGCTCAGGAGGAAGAAAGATGTTGCTGTGCTGTTGCCAACGGTCAGGAGGCTCGGATCTCAGGCATGAGAGATATGGATGTCTCACTTGAAGAAGTAGATGCTGGACCAGTGCCAAGCCAAAATTCCCGTAAATCAGGCATTTCTCTAGGAAGAAAGCCAGGAAACTCCAGGGCAACTCAGATGAGGTATATTGAGAGGAAACCTATTTGAACCCATCATCCTGCCCACACACTACAACCTTCTTGTGTGCTTTCAAGTGACTATACTGAGATTAGAGTGTGTCATTTCCAATCTACTCTATTCCAGTTCCTCGGTGTGAAGTGTGGTCCCATTCCTACGTTTGAAATATCCACTGTTTTGCCAACATAATGTGATGGTAAGTCAGCTCAGACTCTGAATGAGCCTTGTAACCTATGGATCCTGGAGGAAGGCCTGTTGGAGGTGCTGCTGACAAAGCTGATCGTTGCCTACCAGAAAGGTGATCTCTTTTATGTGGGAAACTTCCTGCACAATTTCAAATAGTGGAGGACAATGTAGTAGTTGCTGGAAATTCTCTTGAAAAAGTGAGTGTTCCCCCCCAAACCCAGGTTTGCTCACCCCTCCTGGCCAAGCCTTGGAATACTTGGCTTCTCCCTGAGCTTGTTTGGTTCACTGAGGTGTTCACAGGGGAGCTAAGCATGGTACAAGTGCACAAACTACTTCATTATGACTGGGACACAATGCCATTTCATTTCCCTCACAAGCTACTGGAGTCTCAACAGTGTGCTTACTGAGAAGTTGGATTTCAGGCATGAGTAAGTGGCTCCCAACTGCAGCCCTCACCTAGGTGACATCCTAGGAAATCCCATTTCCCAGTAAGAAATGAGGTGTCAATACTAATTGCGGAGGCCTGTGAAATACTGGCGTCAGAGGAAAAGCTGGGGGCTGAATCACTTTTGAGCCATCAGGGAGGGATTGTGATAACTTTGCCTGTTAGAACCTGAAAGCATTTACATTTTGGTGTGTGGTCCAGTGCTGCCACTTGAACATGAACCCAGGTCTAAATACCATTCCTTTGGTGTTCAAAAATTAGCACTGTACCATTTGAGTCATAGGTCAAGTTCTGGCTTTTTGCTGCCTAATTGAAGACAAGTGCCTTTAGACTTTTACTGACTAGACTGGCTTTCCACTGTGATCTTCAGAGCTCAGCCTGCTGGGTGGCTAAGATTAGAGGAATGAGCATTTAGTTCTTTATTTAGAGCATTCACTTATTGATTTATTTAGAGCATTTACTTAGTTAATTTAAGGTGCGTTTACTTTGGACAGATGCATAGAGGCCTCTCTCAGAAGCTTCTGGAAGTGGGGTGTAAAAGTCACCCTGTTCTCGAGTGTCTCTTACCCCCCTCCCAGCACATAAGTGCACATCTCTGCAGGACAGCCACAGCATTAGAGTCCTGCAAGAAAGCGGCTTTTGTAAAAGGCTCAGGATGGAGAGAGAGGGCTCTCACTTTCCTTGTACCGAATGTGCCCACAGCATCATGTGTTCCATCTATACGATGTGAATGGACTTCTACCCGAGTGATTTCTACGAGTTCAAGAACTGCCACACCCTGACACAACTCAAGCTCTATATGAGGCTCCACATGCCGGCTTTGGACCTGCTCTTCTAAACACATACTTTTTGCCCAGCTGGAGGAATGTGCGACCAGTAAGACCAAGAAAAAGTAGAAGTCCTGGTGTGGGTGCCTCAGAGCCTGTGAGTAGGAAGCCCATGTGGTCTAGATATTGGTTGGCCCTTACTTCTACAGAGCTTGGCAAAATGCCCTTTATGGGTGGTGTCACCCAGGTAATGTCTGTCCTCTGAAAGGACTTGGGAATAAGCACTCATTAGAAAGACCCTACACCTCCTCAGTGTTCAGTCCAAACTCCAGTTCTACAGGTTCCTCCATTAGATCCTCATGGAAGTTGAGTGACACTTCAACTTGCAGAGTCCACTCTGTCCACTCTGTACCTATTTCCATTCTTAGGTTTGGGTCATCGTGGAAGAGCTTATCCTGAACTCCGGATGAAAAACCCACCAATGGAGCTGGTGACTGATGGAGACTGAGAATCATCACTGCACTCCAGAAAGCATGGGCCTTCTGTAGAAATTACCAAACAGGTTTAGAGTGCTGTGGATATACCTTGTGCTCTGAACCCCATGTGTGACACAGTTGAACCTGCAGATACTATGGAGGAAGAAAAAGAGCAGCCAGATTTCCTTCCATTTCCTTTCACACTCCACCCAGAGTCAGTCCATCTGAGTCAGAGTAACACTCCACTTATTGTGCAAGCTGAAGGGGCACACGCTGGGCTCATGGAAAATGTCCCCATGGGAAGCAGCAAGTGTACTCTCAATACTGGATTCATTGCAGGAAAATGAATCCATCCTCACAGAATATCCAGACCCATCCATCTCACTAAAAGAGACTCAATCTCCATTCGACAACCCAGAATCCATCCCCCTCTTAACTCAGGAAGGACATTCTGTTTCTCATGAGGAAGGAGACCCTTCTGAGGACTCTGAAGGAGAATTACTGTCTGAAGGCAACTTGGAGGCCAGTCTGGATTTAGAGCTTCCCTGTCCCCTTCCTAAAAAGACATATCTTTATCTTGCTCTCATGATTCATGTCAAGTATTCATTGTATTTACTTTGCTAACTATTAAACTCTCATTGTTAATATTATGGTGTGCAGTTCTTCAGTGCTTATTATACTGTGTTTTATTTTCCACTTATAATGTGAGACCTCAGACACATAGGTCCTGGGTGGGCCAAAAACCAGACAGGTCTGGTCCCATAGAAGACAACCTTACTGGATATACAGGGAACTATGAAATGCATGGAATCACCAGGAATCCAGGCCAGGCCTCCATGGAAACACAAGTCAGCTACCAAAGCTTAAGGACAGAGCAGATGCCTGGAAATGTGTTTTGTCAATCGGGAGAAGTGCCAGAGTAACTGTAATATTATGTGGGACTCTGTTCTGTGAGTTCAAGTCTGTTTATATATCCATTGTGCTTTGTAGAAATATTTAAGAAAATTAAAACTCCACAATAGCATCAAAAATCTACTTTGGCTTTGAATGTGGCCTAGTTGTAGAGTGCTCGCCTAGTATACAAGAAGACCTTGATTCAATTCCTCAGCACTGCATACACAGAAAAAGCAGATGGGGCACTGTGGCTCAGGTGTCAGAGTGCCACCCTTGAACAAATGTGGCCAAGGACAGTTCCTGGTCCCTCAGTTCAAGCCCCAGGACTAGCCAAACAAGAAATCATACCATTTTCCACACATTTGGAAATAAATCTGTTTTATCTAACCCTACTTCTTTTTTGCCAGTCCAGAGTCTGTGCCACCAAGCCAAACTACTGGCCCCCAACCTTACTATTTTTAATCATTTAATTTTTTACATAATCATATTTCATGCTGTCTGTATTAATAGCATAAACAGTATGCTTAGTGTAATAATGTTAAAGGTAAAACGTAACAAATTAATAACTAAAATTCCTTTTTTATTATTTTTATAGCATTACTACAATTTTATGAGAAAAATTACCTAGAATGTTTATTTTAGAGTTCAAGTAATCCATTTTGATAAATATATCAACCTACATCATTTATTTGAACACATTTTCAACTATTTTTTTCAGGAATGAAAATACATACATATTTGTTGTAAATGAAATTTATGACTTGGGGGAAGGGAAATAGAAAAGGGGGAAGGGGGTAACAGTGTTTACAAGAAATGTACTCACTACATATGTAACAGCAATCTCTTTGTATATCACCTTGACAACAAATTTTTTGAAAAGTACAATGAGTTTTAATGTCTACTTTGGGCAGAATTTTTTTTTGCCAGTACTGGGCTTAGACTCAGGACCTGAGCACGATCGTTGTTTTTGTTTTTGTTTATTCTTAAGGCGCAAGTTCTATCACATGTGCCACAGCACCACTTTTATCTTTTTTTATCTATGTTGTGCTGAGGAATTGAACTTGGGTCTTCATTCATGCTCGGCAAGAACGCTTCCACTAGGCTTAACTTATGGCCCCAGTGGGAAGGAAGTTTTCCATAAAATATGTAGGAAATATGTACACTAAGGAAAAGCCATCAAAAATAGAAGAAAAATTATATACTTAGATAACGACATGCCAGTATTATGGCAGATCTCTGAAATTCTAGCTTCAAGAGTGGCCTATTTGGACCGGGAGTTGGCTGGCTGAAGTAAAGTGCTATCCTTGAGCACGCCCTAGGACAGTGCTCTGGCCATGAGTTGAAGCCATAGGACATGCAAAAAATAATAATTTAATGCCCGTGACAGGTGGCTCACCCTGGTAATCCTAGCTACCCTGGAGGATCGAGGTTCAAAGATGGCCCAGGCATAAAAATCTGTGAGAATCTTATTTCCAAATAATCCAGAAAATTCAAAATGACAATGTGCCTCAAGTGGTAGAGCTCTTGCCTTGAGCTGAAGAACTTAAGGTAAACATCCAGGCCCAGAGTTCAAGCCCCATGAGTGAAAAAAAGAAAAAGAAAAAGAAAGCCCTTATCTAAGGCTGGAGTGCACACTAGTGGTAGTTTGCTTGCCTAGTATGCACAAAGCCCTGTGTTCAATTACTCTGTACCACTTACACCAAAAAAGCGCTGGAAATGATCTCAGAAGGTTGGGTTCTCAGGATCACAGTTCAAAGCCAGGCCAGACACTAAAGTCCATGAAACTCTTACTTCCACTTAAGCACCAGAAAACCAGAAGTGACACTGTGGCTCAAGGTGTTTAAGGTTGTAGCCTTGAGCTGAAGAGCCCAGGGACACTGCCCAGGTGCACAATTAAAGTCTTACAACCAAGAGAGAGAGAGAGAGAGAGAGAGAGAGAGAGAGAGAGAGAGAGAGAGAGAGAGAGAGAGAGAGACAGAGACAGAGACAGAGACAGAGACAGAGACACAGAGAGACACAGAGAGAGAGACAGACAGAGAGAGAGAGAGACAGAGAGAGAGAGAGAGACAGACCGACAGAGACATACAGAGACCGAGAGACAGAGACAGAGACATCAAACAGTCAGGCACTGCTGGCTGAAGCGTGTAATTCTACCTACTATGGAGGCTGAGATTGGAGGATCTTGGTTCAAAGCCCAAAGCCAGCCTGGACACATATGTTTGTGAGACTTACATCACCAATTAACTACCAGAAACCAAAAATGGAGCTGTAGAGGAAGAGCGCTAGCCTTGAGCTGAAGAGGTCAGGGACAGTCCAGGCCCAAAGTCCAAGCACCATGACGAATCAATAATAAAAAAAGAAGATAGCTAATAGTAATGATGAATAATTTTGGGCTGGGAGTTTGGCCTAGTGGTAGAGTGCTTGCCTAGCATGCACGAAGTCCTGGGTTCAATTCCTCAATATCACATACATAGAAAAATGCTGGAAGTGGTGCTGAGGCTGAAGTGGTAGAGCCCTAGCCTTGAGAAAATATAAGGACAGTGCTCAGTCCCTGAGTTCAAGCCCAGGACTGGCCAAATCAAAAGTAGTAGAGCACTGGCATTGAACTGAAGATCTGAGGAACAGCCCAGGCACAGAGTTCAAGCACCACAAACAACAACAACAAAATCTATGAAATGGCAGTGGTGGTTTTAAGCTAAGCAAAAATAGAGTAGAAACTGGTAAAATACATATTTGTGTGTAAGCAAAATAGCCAGACTTATGCATTAGAACAGGATAGCAACTTGAAAAAAAATTTTGTTTTCCATCTCACTAGGTCCTGTCTCTTAATTTATTCAAGTAAGTAAAATGCTGGGTTTTATAATCGTTGCTCTGAATATTAGAAAATCATAATATCTCTCATTAACCAACAAAGACCAGGAACTGGGGCTTCGTTCAAATGGCAGAGTATCAGGCAAGAGAAGAAAAAATTGAAGTAAGAACTTGAAGTTCTTGATCCAGAACCTGCATAGTAACAGAGCAGCAGCCTGGTGATGGTACCTCACACCTATAATCTTAGCTACTCAGGAGGCTAAGATCTGAGAATCAAAGTTTAAAGCCAGCCAAAGTACCCAGTTAACTGCCAGAAAAACCAGAAGTGGCACTGTGGCTCACAGATTAAAGCACTAGCCTTGAGCTAAAGAGCTCAGGGACAGTGCCCAGGCCCAGAGTTCAAGCCCCACAATTGACAACAATCAAACAAGCAAACAAAACTCACAAAGAAGCCTGCAGACCACAGTGGTTCTGCTGAGTCTCTTCTCTATGGGGATCAGGAAACATTTCACTTTTTCTGTCTCTTCCCATCTCAACATTCATACTAAAATAAGACTGTGTTGAAAGTTTCAATTTATAAAAATGTTTTTCATGAAGCACCCTGAAATATTCATCGCTTATATCTCAATTGAAGATAGTTGATTTGGGGCTGCATTGGTAGAGTGCTAGCCTTGAGCAGAAAAGGTCAGGGATAGAGCTGAAGCACTCAGTTGAAGACCCAGTGCCAACACACAAAAGAAATTATGCACTTTATACATATTTTCTAATTTCTTAATGAATTTTTCAGTCTGTATAAATATAGGGTACATTCCTTGTTACTTAAGTAAGATTGCTCTTTTTTTTTCTTTTTGCCAGTCCTACGGCTTGGACTCAGGGCCTAGACATTTTCATTGGACTCGCTTGCCCAAGGTGAGTGCTCTGCCTCTTGAAACACAGCGCCACTTCTAGCTTTTTTCTGAATATGCGGTACCGGTGAATAGAACCTAGGTCTTCATGCATTCTAGGTGAGCACTCTACCATTAGGCTACATTCCCAGGCAGTGAGATTCCTCTTACAGTCATTGTATGTTCACAGAGTTTGATCTCACACACTGTAGGGCCCTGGTTGGCTTTGACCTGTGATCCTAAGCCCTGAGCCTCCTAAGTAGCTGAAATTAAGTTGTGAGCCAGCATGATGGCTTCCATTCTTTTTTCTACAAAAATATATGTAGTTATCTAAAATATATCTATAGCTGAAAAAAATGAATCTCTCCCAAACAACTCTTCAAAGAAACAACCATCCTATTAAAAGGTGGGCTAAAGACTTAAAAGAGTATTCTCTGAAGAAAAAATTAAAATGGGCTTTAGCCACATGAAGAAATGCTCCATATCTCTAGCAATAAGGGAAATGAAAATCAAAACAACTTTGAGATTCCACCTGACTCCAGTCAGAATGGCCATTATCAAAAAATCTAATAAGAGATACTGGTGGGGAAGTGACCAGGGGGGATCACACCTACACTGTTGGTGTGAGTGTAAACTCGTTCAACCACTAGGGAAAGCAGTGTGGTGGTTCCTCAAAAGACTGAACATAGAGCTCCCCTATGATCCAGCAAATCCACTACTTGGCATCTACCCAATTGTCCAGAAAAAAGGACATACTAAAGCCACTACCACAATGATGCTCATTGCAGCACTATTTACCATAGCAAAGCTATGAAACCAACCCAGATGCCACTCAGTAGATGACTGAATCAAGAAGATGTGGTACTTATACACAATGGAATGCTATGCTGCCATCCGAAGGAATGACATCGCCCCATTTGTAAGGAAATGGAAAGACTTGGAAAAATTCATATTAAGTGAAGCAGCCAGACCCAAAGAAACATAACCTCAATGGTTTCCCTCATTTGTAACAATTAGTTCACATCTAGGACTCTCCTAGCAGAGGATTACAATAACTCAAAAACCTAGGTATATAAGGTCATATAGGATGAGACTAAATGAAAGGATCTCTAGGATATGGGAACAAGAGCTATATCTTGTGTCATCGTTGCTCTTAATCTTGTGTGATTTTTGTCCTTGATCTACTATGTTATTTCTCATCTCTTATTTTGCCCTTTGGTTAATGTCAGATTGTTACTGTATCTGATTTTTCCCTGGCATATTGTATATATTTTTATTTGTTTATGCCAAATAGGAAAGGGAAGGGGGGAAACAAGATGATTGGGAAGGGGAGGGGAGAGGGAACTGGGGACAAAAACATGTGGAGTGGAATAAATGTGTGAGAAGTAATGCAGTCCACTACCTGTAAATGTAATCGTAACCCCTCTATACATTACCCTGAAAATAAAAAAGAGACTATAAAAATATCTGTAGAAAATGAGGTTGGATGATGGAAACAACCAGATGCCCTACTACAAAAAATGTGATACACGCACGCACACACACACACACACACACACACACACACACACACACAAACGCACACACACACAATGGAATGATACATAGCCAACCGACAAGATAAAATAATGGCATTCTCGGGGAAGTGGATGAAAAGGAAAAAAATCATATTAAGTGAAGTAAGCCAAACTCAAAGGAACATAGGCCCAAGAGTCTCCCTCATTTGTCAAATTCAGTAGAAACCTTGGGCTCTGCTACCAGAGATTTACAATAGAACAAAATCTAGAGACATCGTGACAAATAGTATGACACTAAATGTAAGGACCTCCAAGATAAAGAAACAAAACTCATATAATGAGTGATTGTTGTCCTTAATGAACTATGTCATCTCTTATCTCTTTTGCTATCCCTTGGTTATATCATATTGTTACAATATTTCACCTTGTTTTCTGATATATTTCATATGTGCCTAATTGGTTATTTGAAATTGGATAGGGAAGGGGGGAAATGAACATGAATGGGGGTAGGGGAAGGGAAATGGGGACCATATCATTACATGGGGTATCAAAGTTTGAGAAGTAATGCACCTTCTATCTGTTGAATATAATGTAACCATTCTATAAATTACAACAAATATAAATACATAAAAAGAAGATCTGCACAGAAAAAAATAATAATGGCATTTTTGGGGTAGTGGATGAAATTAGAGTGAATCCTGTTGAGTGAGATAAGTCAAGACCAAGGAACAAAAGGTACATGATATCCTTAATATATGGATATTAGTTTCAAACAGTAGTAGAGCGATGATTGAATAGTTGATACCCAAAGTTCTGGACATAATTTTGGAGATATAAACATAACTACATAGACATAAAAATCTAGGATAGACTATACACTCTATAGACATGTGTTTTATTATAGATTAATCTGTATCTATGACATACAAAGACTCAGCTTAATTTTTACTATATTCTAAAATCTATGTGCCAGTGATTGTATAGCGATTCCCTTCTTGAATACTTATTGGTTAAACATGACATTTGAAATATGATGTAAAATTCAATGTTAATAAATTTTTTAAAAAAGAGGCTAGAGGTAAATACCACTAATGTACTTGCTCTAAGGGGTACAGAAATTTTCTTAATGAATCAAGGGGTTTTATTACATCTTTATGCAATTAGTTTAGTTCTGAGTGTTCTACACTCAATGATACTTCTGGAAAGATGATATAGCTGACTGTGTAGATGGTATGAAGACATACTGGCCTAAACGTAGAATAAAGCATTGGTAAATGGCTGTTAGCTGTGCAGATTCTACTGGAATATGTGGAATGAATTTATTAAGCACAATGCAGGCTCTTAGTCAGATCAGGATCAAGATTATGTGGTTCCATGAGATGAATGAGGAAAGATCAGAAAAATCTACTAAGATATCCAGATATATTTTTTAAACTAAGGTATCTGGACTCCTTTTTTTTGTTTCTTGGTGGGGAGGTTGAACTTTGGACCTGGGCAAGGTCTCTTAGTTCTTTTTCCTCAAGGCTAATGCTGTACCAGTTTTAGCCACAACTCCACTTAGTTTTTGGGTGGATAAGTGGAGAGTAGAATCTTACAGTTTTTTTTGTTTTCATTTTTTTGCTTGCAAAGGCTTTGAATCACCTTCTCCCTGGCTAGTAGAATGACAATTATGACCCTCCAGCGCCTGGCTAGTGATTTTTTGAAAATTGGACTTTCTTCCAAATCACATAACTGGTTCCTAGCAAAGTTTTGAAGCCTGACTTAAATGTGACAGATTTTTGTCACTTGGAGACACTCTGTGCTGAACGTTAGAAATCTACCAGCTGAGTCACAGTGGCACTTCCAGTTTTTTGTTTATGTGGTGCTGAGGAATGGAATCCAGGGTTTCATACATGCTAGGCAAGCTTCATTTTCAGCCCAAGGTTTTATGTTTTGTGTTTTCCGTGTTGTTGCTTCTAAGGTACTGTATGATGTTCTTTCATTTTCTTTGCTTTTTACCTCTTTTCTTCTTTTTCCCTTTAGTTTTATTCTCTGTAGTCACTGTGTTGCATTCGGGTACCCTGTATCTTGTACATAGGTTTATGTGATTTGGGGAATGGAGAGGGTATAATAAAATGGTAAAAAAAAAACAAAGGAAAAAGGGTGAACCAATTGAACAGTGATACTTGGAAGACACTAAACGGAAATGAACTGAACAATCTGGGTGGAGAGGGGGCTGAGGGTAAGAAAACAGAGAAAAATGAGGGAGGGGATAACAATTTTCTTAAGAAATATGTTCATTACTTATGTAACCGTATGCCAACTATATATTGACTTAACAAAATAAATTAAGTTAAAAAATAATTTAGCCGGGTATGGTGGCTCACACTTGTAAATGTAGCTACTCAAGAGGCTGGGATCCAAGGATAGCAGTTCAAAGTCAGCCTGGGCACTGAAGTCCATGTGACTCTTATCTCCAATTAACCACCAGAAACCCAGAAGTGGCCCTATGGCTCAAGGGATAGGGCAGTAGTCTTGAGCTGAAAAGCTCAGTGACAAGACCCAGGTGCAGAATTGCAGTCCCATGACTTGAATGATGAATGATGAATGATACTAGCCAGGCTCTGTGCGCTCACACTTGGAATCCTATCTACACAGAATCAGGTTTGAATCCAGCCCAAACAAATTGCATGATATTCTTATTTACAGTTCATTACCAAAAATCTGGAAGTGGAGCTGTGGATAAAGTGGTAGAACACTAGCCTGAAGCAAAAAAAAAACTTTTAAGGACATACTATTTGTCACGATGTCTCTAGATTTTGTTCTATTGTAAATCTCTGGTAGCAGAGCCCAAGGTTTCTACTGAATTTGACAAATGAGGGAGACTCTTGGGCCTATGTTCCTTTGAGTTTGGCTTACTTCACTTAATATGATTTTTTTCCTTTTCATCCACTTCCCCGAGAATGCCATTATTTTATCTTGTCGGTTGGCTATGTATCATTCCATTGTGTGTGTGTGCGTTTGTGTGTGTGTGTGTGTGTGTGTGTGTGTGTGTGTGTGTGCGTGCGTGTATCACATTTTTTGTAGTAGGGCATCTGGTTGTTTCCATCATCCAACCTCATTTTCTACAGATATTTTTATAGTCTCTTTTTTATTTTCAGGGTAATGTATAGAGGGGTTACGATTACATTTACAGGTAGTGGACTGCATTACTTCTCACACATTTATTCCACTCCACATGTTTTTGTCCCCAGTTCCCTCTCCCCTCCCCTTCCCAATCATCTTGTTTCCCCCCTTCCCTTTCCTATTTGGCATAAACAAATAAAAATATATATAATATGCCAGGGAAAAATCAGATACAGTAACAATCTGACATTAACCAAAGGGCAAAATAAGAGATGAGAAATAACATAGTAGATTAAGGACAAAAATCACACAAGATTAAGAGCAACGATGACACAAGATATAGCTCTTGTTCCCATATCCTAGAGATCCTTTCATTTAGTCTCATCCTATATGACCTTATATACCTAGGTTTTTGAGTTTTTGTAATCCTCTGCTAGGAGAGTCCTAGATGTGAACTAATTGTTACAAATGAGGGAAACCATTGAGCTTATGTTTCTTTGGGTCTGGCTGCTTCACTTAATATGAATTTTTCCAAGTCTTTCCATTTCCTTACAAATGGGGCGATGTCATTCCTTCGGATGGCAGCATAGCATTCCATTGTGTATAAGTACCACATCTTCTTGATTCAGTCATCTACTGAGTGGCATCTGGGTTGGTTTCATAGCTTTGCTATGGTAAATAGTGCTGCAATGAGCATCATTGTGGTAGTGGCTTTAGTATGTCCTTTTTTCTGGACAATTGGGTAGATGCCAAGTAGTGGATTTGCTGGATCATAGGGGAGCTCTATGTTCAGTCTTTTGAGGAACCACCACACTGCTTTCCCTAGTGGTTGAACGAGTTTACACTCACACCAACAGTGTAGGTGTGATCCCCCCTGGTCACTTCCCCACCAGTATCTCTTATTAGATTTTTTGATAATGGCCATTCTGACTGGAGTCAGGTGGAATCTCAAAGTTGTTTTGATTTTCATTTCCCTTATTGCTAGAGATATGGAGCATTTCTTCATGTGGCTAAAGCCCATTTTAATTTTTTCTTCAGAGAATACTCTTTTAAGTCTTTAGCCCACCTTTTAATAGGATGGTTGTTTCTTTGAAGAGTTGTTTGGGAGAGATTCATTTTTTTCAGCTATAGATATATTTTAGATAACTACATATATTTTTGTAGAAAAAAGAATGGAAGCCATCATGCTGGCTCACAACTTAATTTCAGCTACTTAGGAGGCTCAGGGCTTAGGATCACAGGTCAAAGCCAACCAGGGCCCTACAGTGTGTGAGATCAAACTCTGTGAACATACAATGACTGTAAGAGGAATCTCACTGCCTGGGAATGTAGCCTAATGGTAGAGTGCTCACCTAGAATGCATGAAGACCTAGGTTCTATTCACCGGTACCGCATATTCAGAAAAAAGCTAGAAGTGGCGCTGTGTTTCAAGAGGCAGAGCACTCACCTTGGGCAAGCGAGTCCAATGAAAATGTCTAGGCCCTGAGTCCAAGCCGTAGGACTGGCAAAAAGAAAAAAAAAGAGCAATCTTACTTAAGTAACAAGGAATGTACCCTATATTTATACAGACTGAAAAATTCATTAAGAAATTAGAAAATATGTATAAAGTGCATAATTTCTTTTGTGTGTTGGCACTGGGTCTTCAACTGAGTGCTTCAGCTCTATCCCTGACCTTTTCTGCTCAAGGCTAGCACTCTACCAATGCAGCCCCAAATCAACTATCTTCAATTGAGATATAAGCGATGAATATTTCAGGGTGCTTCATGAAAAACATTTTTATAAATTGAAACTTTCAACACAGTCTTATTTTAGTATGAATGTTGAGATGGGAAGAGACAGAAAAAGTGAAATGTTTCCTGATCCCCATAGAGAAGAGACTCAGCAGAACCACTGTGGTCTGCAGGCTTCTTTGTGAGTTTTGTTTGCTTGTTTGATTTTTGTCAATTGTGGGGCTTGAACTCTGGGCCTGGGCACTGTCCCTGAGCTCTTTAGCTCAAGGCTAGTGCTTTAATCTGTGAGCCACAGTGCCACTTCTGGTTTTTCTGGCAGTTAACTGGGTACTTTGGCTGGCTTTAAACTTTGATTCTCAGATCTTAGCCTCCTGAGTAGCTAAGATTATAGGTGTGAGGTACCATCACCAGGCTGCTGCTCTGTTACTATGCAGGTTCTGGATCAAGAACTTCAAGTTCTTACTTCAATTTTTTCTTCTCTTGCCTGATACTCTGCCATTTGAACGAAGCCCCAGTTCCTGGTCTTTGTTGGTTAATGAGAGATATTATGATTTTCTAATATTCAGAGCAACGATTATAAAACCCAGCATTTTACTTACTTGAATAAATTAAGAGACAGGACCTAGTGAGATGGAAAACAAAATTTTTTTTCAAGTTGCTATCCTGTTCTAATGCATAAGTCTGGCTATTTTGCTTACACACAAATATGTATTTTACCAGTTTCTACTCTATTTTTGCTTAGCTTAAAACCACCACTGCCATTTCATAGATTTTGTTGTTGTTGTTTGTGGTGCTTGAACTCTGTGCCTGGGCTGTTCCTCAGATCTTCAGTTCAATGCCAGTGCTCTACTACTTTTGATTTGGCCAGTCCTGGGCTTGAACTCAGGGACTGAGCACTGTCCTTATATTTTCTCAAGGCTAGGGCTCTACCACTTCAGCCTCAGCACCACTTCCAGCATTTTTCTATGTATGTGATATTGAGGAATTGAACCCAGGTCTTCGTGCATGCTAGGCAAGCACTCTACCACTAGGCCAAACTCCCAGCCCAAAATTATTCATCATTACTATTAGCTATCTTCTTTTTTTATTATTGATTCGTCATAGTGCTTGGACTTTTGGCCTGGACTGTCCCTGACCTCTTCAGCTCAAGGCTAGCGCTCTTCCTCTACAGCTCCATTTTTGGTTTCTGGTAGTTAATTGGTGATGTAAGTCTCACAAACATATGTGTCCAGGCTGGCTTTGGGCTTTGAACCAAGATCCTCAAATCTCAGCCTCCATAGTAGCTAGAATTACACGCTTCAGCCAGCAGTGCCTGACTGTTTGATGTCTCTGTCTCTGTCTCTCTGTCTCTGTCTGTCTCTGTCTGTCTGCCTGTCTCTCTCTCTCTCTCTCTCTCTCTCTCTCTCTCTCTGTCTCTCTGTCTCTCTCTCTCTCTCTCTCTCTCTCTCTTTTGGTTGTAAGACTTTAATTGTGCACCTGGGCAGTGTCCCTTGGCTACAACCTTAAACACCTTGAGCCACAGTGTCACTTCTGGTTTTCTGGTGCTTAAGTGGAAGTAACATTTTCATGGACTTTAGTGTCTGGCCTGGCTTTGAACTGTGATCCTCAGAACCCAACCTTATGAGATCATTTCCAGCTTTTTTTTGGTGTAAGTGGTACAGAGTAATTGAACACAGGGCTTTGTGCATACTAGGCAAGCAAACTACCACTAGTGTGCACTCCAGCCTTAGATAAGGGCTTTCTTTTTCTTTTTCTTTTTTTCACTCATGGGGCTTGAACTCTGGGCCTGGATGTTTACCTTATGCTCTTCAGCTCAAGGCAAGAGCTCTACCACTTGAGGCACATTGTCATTTTGAATTTTCTGGATGATTTGGAAATAAGATTCTCACAGATTTTTATGCCTGGGCCGTCTTTGAACCTCGATCCTCCAGGGTAGCTAGGATTACCAGGGTGAGCCACCAGTCACGGGCATTAAATAATTATTTTTTGCATGTCCTATGGCTTCAACTCATGGCCAGAGCACTATCCTAGGGCTTGCTCAAGGATAGCACTTTACTTCAGCCAGCCAACTCCCGGTCCAAATAGGCCACTCTTGAAGCTAGAATTACAGAGATCTGCCATAATACTGGCATGTTGTTATCTAAGTATATAATTTTTCTTCTATTTTTGATGGCTTTTCCTTAGTGTACATATTTCCTACATATTTTATGGAAAACTTCCTTCCCACTGGGGCCATAAGTTAAGCCTAGTGGAAGCGTTCTTGCCGAGCATGAATGAAGACCCAAGTTCAATTCCTCAGCACAACATAGATAAAAAAAAGATAAAAGTGGTGCTGTGGCACATGTGATAGAACTTGCGCCTTAAGAATAAACAAAAACAAAAACAAGGATCGTGCTCAGGTCCTGAGTCTAAGCCCAGTACTGGCAAAAAACAATTCTGCCCAAGGTAGACATTTAAACTTATTGTACTTTTCAAAAAATTTGTTGTTCAAGGTGATATACAAAGAGATTGCTGTTACATATGTAATGAGTACATTTCTTGTAAACACTGTTGCCCTCTTCCCCCTTTTCTTTTTCCTTCCCCCCAAGTCATAAATTTCATTTACAACAAATACATATGTATTTTCATTCCTGAAAAAAATAGTTGAAAATGTGTTCAAATAAATGATGTAGGTTGATATATTTATCAAAATGGATTACTTGAACTCTAAAATAAATATTCTAGGTAATTTTTCTCATAAAATTGTAGTAATGCTATAAAACTAATAAAAATGGAATTTTAGTTATAAATTTCTTACGTTTTACCTTTAACATTATTACACTAAGCATACTGATTATGGTATTAATACAGACAGCATGAAATATGATTATGTAAAAAAATTAAATGATTAAAAATAGTAAGGTTGGGGGCCAGTAGTTTAGCTTGGTGGCACACACCCTGGACTGGCAAAAAAGAAGTAGGTTTAGATAAAACAGATTTATTTCCAAATGTGTGGAAAATGGTATGATTTCTTGTTTGGCTAGTCCTGCGGCTTGAACTGAGGGACCAGGAACTGTCCTTGGCCACATTTGTTCAAGGGGGGCACTCTTACACCTGAGCAACAGTGCCCCATCTGCTTTTTCTGTGTATGCATTGTCGAGGAATTGAATCAAGGTCTTCTTGTATACTAGGCGAGCACTCTACAACTAGGCCACATTCAAAGCCAAAGTAGATTTTTGATGCTATTGTGGAGTTTTAATTTTCTTAAATATTTGTACAAAGCACAATGGATATATAAACAGACTTGAACTCACAGAACAGAGTCCCACATAATATTACAGTTACTCTGACACTTCTCCCGATTGACAAAACACATTTCCAGGCGTCTGCTCTGTCCTTAAGCTTTGGTAGCTGACTTGTGTTTCCATGGAGGCCTGGCCTGGATTCCTGGTGATTCCATGCATTTCATAGTTCCCTGTATATCCAGTAAGGTTGTCTTCTATGGGACCAGACCTGTCTGGTTTTTGGCCCACCCAGGACCTATGTGTCTGAGGTCTCACATTATAAGTGGAATAATAAAACACAGTATAACAAGCACTGAAGAACTGCACACCATAATATTAACAATGAGAGTTTAATAGTTAGCAAAGTAAATGCAATGAATACTTGACAAGAATCATGAGAGCAAGATAAAGAGATGTCTTTTTAGGAAGGGGACAGGGAAGCTCTAAATCCAGACTGGCCTCCAAGTTGCCGTCAGACAGTAATTCTACTTCAGAGTCCTCAGAAGGGTCTCCTTCCTCATGAGAAACAGAATGTCCTTCCTGAGTTAAGAGGGGGATGGATTCTGGTTTGTCGAATGGAGATTGAGTCTCTTTTAGTGAGATCGATGGGTCTGGATATTCTGTGAGGATGGATTCATTTTCCTGCAATGAATCCAGTATTGAGAGTACACTTGCTGCTTCCCATGGGGACATTTTCCATGAGCCCAGCGTGTGCCCCTTCAGCTTGCACAATAAGTGGAGTGTTACTCTGACTCAGATGGACTGACTCTGGGTGGAGTGTGAAAGGAAACGGAAGGAAATCTGGCTGCTCGTTTTCTTCCTCCATAGTATCTGCAGGTTCAACTGTGTCACACATGGGGTTCAGAGCACAAGGTATATCCACAGCACTCTAAACCTGTTTGGTAATTTCTACAGAAGGCCCATGCTTTCTGGAGTGCAGTGATGATTCTCAGTCTCCATCAGTCACCAGCTCCATTGGTGGGTTTTTCATCCGGAGTTCAGGATAAGCTCTTCCACGATGACCCAAACCTAAGAATGGAAATAGGTACAGAGTGGACAGAGTGGACTCTGCAAGTTGAAGTGTCACTCAACTTCCATGAGGATCTAATGGAGGAACCTGTAGAACTGGAGTTTGGACTGAACACTGAGGAGGTGTAGGGTCTTTCTAATGAGTGCTTATTCCCGAGTCCTTTCAGAGGACAGACATTACCTGGCTGACACCACCCATAAAGGGCATTTTGCCAAGCTCTGTAGAAGTAAGGGCCAACCTATATCTAGACCACATGGGCTTCCTACTCACAGGCTCTGAGGCACCCACACCAGGACTTCTACTTTTTCTTGTTCTTACTGGTCGCATATTCCTCCAGCTGGTCAAAAAGTTTGTGTTTAGAAGAGCAGGTCCAAAGCCGTCATGTGGAGCCTCATATAGAGCTTGAGTTGTGTCAGGGTGTGGCAGTTCTTGAACTCGTAGAAATCACTCAGGTAGAAGTCCATTCACATCTTATAGATGGAACACATGATGCTGTGGGCACATTCGGTACAAGGAAAGTGAGAGCCTTCTTTCTCCATCCTGAGCCTTTTACCAAAGCCCCTTTCTTGCAGGATTCTAATGCTGTGGCTATCCTGCAGAGATGTGCACTTATGTGCTGGGAGGGGGGTAAGAGACACTCGAGAACAGGATGACTTTTACACCCCACTTCCAGAAGCTTCTGAGAGAGGCCTCTATGAATCTGTCCAAAGTAAACGCACCTTAAATTAACTAAGTAAATGCTCTAAATAAATCAATAAGTGAATGCTCTAAATAAAGAACTAAATGCTCATTCCTCTAATCTTAGCCACCCAGCAGGCTGAGCTCTGAAGATCACAGTGGAAAGCCAGTCTAGTCAGTAAAAGTCTAAAGGCACTTGTCTTCAATTAGGCAGCAAAAAGCCAGAACTTGACCTATGACTCAAATGGTACAGTGCTAATTTTTGAACACCAAAGGGATGGCATTTAGACCTGGGTTCAGGTTCAAGTGGCAGCACTGGACCACACACCAAAATGTAAATGCTTTCAGGTTCTAACAGGCAAAGCTATCACAATCCCTCCCTGATGGCTCAAAAGTGATTCAGCCCCCAGCTTTTCCTCTGACTCCAGTATTTCACAGGTCTCCGCCATTAGTACTGACACCTCATTTCTTACTGGGAAATGGGATTTCCTAGGATGTCACCTAGGTGAGGGCTGCAGTTGGGAGCCACTTACTCATGCCTGAAATCCAACTTCTCAGTAAGCACACTGTTGAGACTCCAGTAGCTTGTGAGGGAAATGAAATGGCATGGTGTCCCAGTCATAATAAAGTAGTTTGTGCACTTGTATCATGCTTAGCTCCCCTGTGAACACCCCAGTGAAACAAACAGGCTCAGAGAGGAGCCAAGTATTCCAAAACTTAGCCAGGAGGGGTGAGCAAACAGGGGTTTGGAGGGGGAACACTCACTTTTTCAAGAGAATTTCCAGCAACTACTACATTGTCCTCCACTATTTGAAATTGTGCAGGAAGTTTCCCACATAAAAGAGATCACCTTTCTGGTAGGCAGGGATCAGCTTTGTCAGCAGCATCTCCAACAGGCCTTCCTCCAGGATCCATAGGTTACAAGGCTCATTCAGAGTCTGAGCTGACTTACCATCACACTGTATTGGCAAAACAGTGGATATTTCAAACGTAGGAATGGGACCACACTTCACACTGAGGAATTGGAATAGAGTAGATTGGAAATGACACACTCTAATCTCAGTATAGTCACTTGAAAGCACACAAGAAGGTTGTAGTGTGTGGGCAGGATGATGGGTTCAAATAGGTTTCCTCTCAATATACCTCATCTGAGTTTCCCTGGAGTTTCCTGGCTTTCTTCCTAGAGAAATGCCTGATATACTGGAATTTTGGCTTGGCACTGATCCAGCATCTACTTCTTCAAGTGAGACATTCATATCTCTCATGCCTGAGATCCGAGCCTACTGATCTTTGGCAACAGCACAGCAACATCTTTCTGGTTCCTGAGCCACAGGCCAAGGGAGCTGGCTTGAGCTGGTTGTCACATACAGTGGCTTGGTTACCAGGGTTCCATATTCTGTTCCATTGTGAGGGAGGTAGGGTCACCTTTCAAGGCCCAATGACCAAAGCTCCTTGCTCAGAGAAGACCTCCCCAAAGACATACTGGAGGCTGAATCTCCCTTCCCACCTCACATATGGATGTAGTAAACAGCACACCTTTTTGTTCAAATCCCAAGTCATTAACTAGGCGTAAGTGCTAGCCTGGTCTCAGGCTCAAGGAGCCTTTCTTAGGTAAGATCCAAACTTAACTGTCACTATTCCCCTTACCCTTCACAAGACATTTTGCTTCACAGTGCCTTCTCAGCTTGCATTTTGCCTCTTGCACATTTTTTTGCTAGTCCTGGGACTTGACCTCAGAGCCTGACCATTGTTCTTAGGCTTTCTTTAGGCTATAGCTGTCCCACCAAGCCACAGCACCACTTCCAGCGTTTTCTATGTATATGGTACTGCAGAATCAAACCGGACTCTTTTTGTGTGGTAGCCAAGCACTCTACAAATAGATGAAACACCCAGGCCATCTTGCACATATTTTTCACTTCAATCTACTAGGACGTTGTTAGGTTTCTGTATCCTAATCTATTTTTCTTCCTGATGAATATCTGTGCTGTCATCTGTAAAAATGCAAGTGGGAAAATCACAGAAGCATTGGTGACATAAAAAAAGTCTTACAGACATAGATAAGTGTTCATTCTTTGTAGGAGAAAGGATATTTTGATATGATGATGATGACTATTTATAAATACTTTATCGGGGTTTAGAGTTTGGCCCAGTGGTAGAGTGCTTGCCTAGCATCCATGAAGATCTAGGTTTGAGTCCGTACTATCACACAGATATAAAAATCCATATGGCAATGTGGCTCAAGTGGCAGAGGGCTAGACTTGGGAAAAGCCAAGAGCAGTGCTCAGGGCCTGAGTTCAAGCCCCAGGAATGGCAGAAGAAACAAAAAAAAGAAAAGAAAAGAAATGTGCTTTTTACAAGTTATTCACTCACAGCATTTGCCTCTGAATTCTTTGCTTCTGCATCTTGTGACTTATCCCTTTCCCTCAATGTAGACAAGAAAAACAGATTTTATTACTTGCTAGCCTGTTGTCCAATCTTTGGATATTAATTCAAAATACAATATTGCCTGAGATATTGTGTGTGTGCATGTGTGTGTGTATCTGCCAATGTGTGCATGCACACATGTGTACAGGGTTTAGGGCTTACTCATAGGGCCTGTGTGATAACCCTCAGCATCTTTTCCTCAAAGGTATTGGTCTTTCACTTGTAGCTTATTATAGCTAATTGGAGTTGAGAGATTCACTCAATTTCTTGCCCTGTGCATTGGAACCCAGTGCTGGGTTCTCATATTGTTAATTGTAGCTATAGAGAAGGCTGAGGTCTGGGGATCCTCGTTAGAATCCAGCCCCTGAAAGAAAGTCACTGATAGAAATCTTTATCTTCAGTTAAGCCCGAATAAATAAGGCAAAAGTGGAACTGTGGCTCAGTTCCTCTTGTAGCAGCCATGAGAAAATTAGTAATTGGCAGCACCTGGTCCCTGAGAGAAATCCTTAGCACTGGTTCAAAAAAAGAAAGAAAATAATGAGAAAAATTAAAACTTGCTGAGGAATCCATAAGGATAAACGTGCCTGTGAGTAATCTTGTCATTTCAGATTCCCTCAAGAGCTTATGTCTCTCTATATTTTTTTCAAGTTTTTTTTAAAGATATTTACATATTTTCTATCTTTCTTAAACAGAGATAGCCATCCACAAAACACAAACACAAACTCTCACACAGTATACCACCCACCCATAAGTGTCTGGCTATGTATATATGTATAGTCATATGTATTGATCTGTCTCTCTATACTAATATATAAATGCATAAACATGTATTTAGACAAACAGGAAACATACATAGATAGGTCTCAGGCATTTCCAGATTTTGTGCAATTCTTCTGAGTGCAACTTACCATTGTATTGTTTGTCAAGATAGAGTCCCTCTAACTTTTGGCCAGCTTCTTGTCCTTTGATACTTTTTTCTGCCAGTCCTCGGTTTTGAACGCTAGGCCTGGATGCTGTCACTGAGCTTGAGCTTCTTGCATTCAGTAGTTTATTGCAGATAAGAGTCTCATGGAGTTTCTGTCCTGGGCTGGCTTTGAATTGTGATCCTCAGATCTCAAACTCCTGAGTAGCTAGGATGACAGTCTTGAGCTACCAGTACCTGGTTCCTTTGCCTCTTTTACCCTTTTTTTGGCCCCACCATAGCCATGGTATCTACCTATGTTCTCTCCACCTGCCCCCAGACAGGGGTCTGACAGATGCTTTCCACCCACTTATTCATGTCCTCCCCTGTATTGGCTGACAACTAAGACATGCACTCACTTGTCTGGATGCCAAACACAAAGCCATGTGATTGTTTCTCAGTCTTTAACATCATTTCAGATTTATAGCACCCCAGAGGGTCAGGTTGATGCTCCTCCAGGGCTTCTTAAATTGTTCTCATATTAATCCACAACACGTTTGTCATCACTTGTCCAGCTAATTCATGTACTAAACCAGCATTCCCTACAAACTTAGATCCCAATACCATGAGGACACTCAAGGGTGCATTCAGAGTGTGACCTGCAGGTGGATGTGAGCCTGTCTAACTTGGAGGGGATTTCTCCACCACAGGAATTGGAATGCAAATTTAGAATCTGCTTTCATGAGGTCACAATCTCTGGCAGATGTTCTTATCAAATGTGGCACGGCCTACTTCCAGCTTAAAACATGGGTTGATGACCCAGCATAACAGAGAATGTATTCACCCCGGCCCAACACATAGGCTGGGACCCTGAACTTTCAGGTAGCATTTGGCTTTGAAGGTCATGAGATCTTAGTCTACAAATGATGAGCCCCCTCCCGTGAGGCATAGCAAACGGAGCCAAAGTGCAACCCAGTTAAGGACCAGATCAAGCTTCCCTTCTTCAGTAGGGTATGGTTTGAAAACTGTGCATAGCTTCTGTTTGAAGCCAGTCCAGAAAGGAAAGTCCATGAAACTCTCATTTCCAGTTAACTGCCAAGAAAAAGCCAAAGATAGAGATGAAGCTCAAGAGAGCTAGAGAGCCATCTGCAATATCCTCATTATCTGATCTTGAAAACACCTCTACGTGCATCCCAGCATGCAGCCAGCATCTGGGGGTGACAGTGACCCCTGCGCCCATTGGCAATCTGCACTGTCTCTGACATCTGTAATGTGAACCTCATTCTGTTGGGTTTGTGAAGCGGTGTCAACCCTGCAGAAGGAACCAACTGTGCCCTAACTCCCACTGTCCCCTGGGGCCCCTAGCATTCCCCCATCTGCACCCCTCCTGTGGCTTCTGATCCTAGGGAGCCCTCCTGCCCTGTCCAACACTCACATGAAGTGCATATTTCTTCTCCTGGGGCAACTTCTCCACAGAGAGTACATGACATGCCCACTCTCCAGGCACGGGGAGATCCTGCCAAAGTAGCAAGTCAGTGATAAGGACATAAAGTGATGAATAGAATTTTAGATCCTGATGGTAGACAGTCTGCAAAATCCAAGGGAGAATGGAATTGGAGGGGACCAGGGATCAGGATGTGGGCACGGAGCTTCCCTGCCAAGGGGGTGGGGGAAGTCACAGGCTGGGGGATGCACAGGATGATCCATGGGCCCTGTGCAACTACTGGGTCACCCCCTTCTGCACCTCAGCCTTTGGCTTTGAGCTCTGTGATTGTCAAGATATGCACAGTCTGTACTCGGGCTGGTAGAAGAAAGGACCCTGGGAAGACAATTGTAGACCCTTTGTGAGTGTAGGAAGGGGTAGCCTGGACCCCCAGTTCAAGAGGAGCTAAAACTTGAGTCGAAGGTTGTGCAAGGAGTGGGTGTGAGGGTTGTGGGCAATCAAAGTCACGGCAGAGGTGGCTCTGTCTTTGGGGTGAGTGCCTCCCTGCAGGCACAGCACTAGACATATCAGAGATCCACATGAAAAGGAAAAGCTGGAAATGGCACTATGGTTCAAATGGTAGAACATCAACCTTGAGCAAAAGAGCTCAGGGACAGTACCCAGGACATGAGTTCAAGCCTCATGATTGTAAAAGAAAAAGAACCAGGACTATGAGAGGGAACCTGGTACTCTCTTGGTCTAATCAGACACAAGAAGAGGCCGGGATAGGCTGTGGAAAAACACAGAAAACATCTTCCCCCAGCTCATCCTGTCCTGCATGCAGGGACAGCCATGTAACTAGGGCTACTTTGAGATCATCTTCACCCCTGTGTGCCATCTGAATTGTAGGCCTCTGTCCTGGCATGGGGTGTCCTGATGGCTGAGCAGGTGCCCTAACCCTAGATGGAGAGCAGAAACTGACTGTGGTAGCTAAGGAGAGATCTGTTCCATAGCTATCAGGCCACCCAGCATGGGAGCCATAACCGCCCCTCACCCAGGTAGAGACCAATGGTTCTCCAGGTGCTACTAACATTGCCCCACCCCTAGCTCTGGGTACACGTGACATTCCCTCCACAAGGAGCAGGACAAAGTGAGGGATCAGGAAGCTGCCTATGGGCTTCAGATGATGGCCAGGCTGGCACTACAGATGGCCTCACTCTGTCATTACGTTCCCCTGCCTCCATCTTTCCTCCATCATGCTTCTCTACCTCCCACCCATTAACCTTGGAAACCAATGAACTGGGCTCTCATCATTCCTCTCATCTCTTCACCCACCTTGCCATGCGTCCATCCCTCTGTCACTTCCACCCCACACACATCCCACCACCAGCCACCCTCTAGCTTATGAGGATCCCAGAGGAAGCTCTTGGTGAAGGGCTTGTGACCACAAAACAGTTACTATCACCCGCTACGGCCTGATCCACCACAGAATAAGAACAGCCAAGCAGGCACACACTGCAGCAGAGTTGCTCTGCTGCCACCCTGATTTCTTCATGGCCAGGACTTGGCTCTCTTCAGCCTCCCAGCTCAGTAACCAGAACATTGTGCTTTCACAGGGCCATGGCTTCCAGTCTCCATGGACACAATGACATCAAGGTGATGCCAACTTCCCCATCTCTATATACTGAGGATCTGAGGTCCTCTTCTGTGACTCCATCCTCTAAGAGGCTCATGCAGATTTCTATCCTTTGCTCATCATGGTGACTCTTTGGTTAACAAGTCACTGCTGGGCTTCCAGTTCACCACATATAGAACCCATACTCCAACACTTTTCTTAGAAGGACTGATGACTTTTAAATACTCTCTATTTTTAAATTTCTAGTTCCTTCTCTCTTTCATTTATATATTTCCCTTCCTCACATACTTCCCTTTTTTTACCTTCCTTCGGTCATTCCTGGCCATGAACTCAAGACCTGGAGCTTTTTCTTAGCTTTTCTTTGCTCAAGGTAGCACTGTAGCTCTTGAGCCACAGCTCTCCTTCAATCTTTGTTCTTGCTCTAAACTGGGAGTAAGAGTCTCATGCATTTTTCCCTTTGCTGGGTTGGTTTTAAACCACAATACTAAGATCAGGATCCTGAATATGCCTCGGATTACAGGTATTATCTAATCAAAACAAATTCCTGATTTCTTTTTTAGACATAATTAGTTCTTTCAGGTGAGCCACCAGCCACTCATGCAAGAGCATTGCCGGATCCCAGCATTCATCTTGTCTCCAGTCTTATTCCATCCATCTCACAATGGCCATCTAAAACACCCTGCTGCATGCCTGAAGTCGCAAGGAACGTTCTCAACGCCATGAGAAGCCCCCTTAAGCTCTGCCTCAGATATGCCCAGCCCCCATCCCACTTCCACATGAGCATTTGTTTAGGAGAAATTTCCTGAGTACATCATCATCTTTTCCTCACCATTCAAATTTCATCTTTGGAGTCATTTCTCCCTGACAAAGAGGAACATGATCCATGGTTTGATAGCAGCTCCAGCTTCATAGTCCCAGCCACCAACACCCCCCCATTACCCTGCCAGACACCTGAATTCAAGAACAATGTTTTCACTACCCCTGACTCTTATCAAATGTTTTAACTTATACAGTGCATTAAAATAATTTTACTAAATGGAATAAACACATGGCATCAAGCTTCAGAATCTTTGCACCTGAAATTTTGGTGAATAACAGACACACCAGCATTTCTGTAGCCAACAGAAATCTTAGCTTTGAGATTTCAGCATTCCTGGTATCCAAGTTTGGATGTGTTAACACTGCCCTTAATGGTGCACTTCAATCACACAATCCCACAACAATCAATGTCATTGGACATTCACTGGTAGGTGGTGCTAGAAAAAAGACTGATGTGCCAACTCCATGCTGGCTTGACCTATGCCATCTTCAAACCTGGAGCAAGTGGGGCTCCTCTCTCCATGACACCTTTTTTGTACTACCCCAGGAGGACCTTTACCTTGAGACAAAATTATGAAGACGATCTCTACCAGCAAAGATTCCAGTGAGATGTGCCTACATGGATAAAGCTAAAATCTCACTAAAGTGAGGTTGTTGGCAGTGCTGGAGCCTGAACTCAGGGCCTGGGCACTAAGCATTTGTACTCAAGACTAGCCCTTTACCACTTGAGCCCAAACGCCATTCCCAGCTGTTTTTATTTTTGGTAGAATCTATCAGACTTTCCTGTTCTAGGTGACTTGGAACTTCCATACTCAGATCTCAGCCTCCTGACCAGCCTGGAATAAAAGCGTGGATCAGCCATGCCCCACACCTGAGGACTTCTGCCAGCACATTTTTTCCCAAAAATTGGAAGAGGAAGATGAAGGAGGGTTGGGCTCATCCTGCTCTGCATATGAAGGAGAGCATCAGCGACTGAACTTCATTCCCTGTTGTAGGCTGCTGGAGGAAAAGGAAGCAAATGGGCACAGGCTGGCAGCAGAAGCCACAGAACAACTTGTGACCAAGACTCCCAGAGCAGACCTCAGAATCGATGACATAGTTGGATCTACCCAGTAACAGAGGCAGTGGTGACACCTGAAACTGCACGTTTGAGCCTTTGCTACTAGTAAACAGGGCCACCTATGTCTCAATGAGAAAGGTGAGATTTTGGTGGAGAAGGTGAGATTAAACATTATGTATCATGCAAGAAGACAGACTATAAGGGGTCTTTTATTATTCCAAGTGAAATTTTGGATTTCCTCTTCTGTTTCTTTAAAGAATGACATTGGGATATTGATGAATATTGCACTGAATTTGTAGATAGTCCTTATCAAGATTGCCATTTTTACAATATTACTTCTTCCAAAGCAGGAGCATAGGTTTTTGCATTTCCTCAGTTCTGCGTTAATTTCCTTCTCCAGGGTTTATAGTTCCATCAAAAATGTGCTTTACATTCTAAGTTAATTCCTAGGTATTTTATTTTCTTTGATCGCAAAATGAGTTGCTATCCTGATTCTTGCCTCATTACTCTCATTTGTTGGCATATAGGAAGGCAGTTGACATTGAGGGTTCATTTTATACCCTGCTACCTTACCAAAGTTTTATATCAGCTCAAGCAGCTTCGGAGTAGGGTCTATAGGGTTCTTTAAATACAGAATCATGTCATCTGTAAGGAGAGAAATTTTCAGTTCCTCTTTCCCTTTTCCTCCTCACT
Source organism: Megascapheus bottae (assembly GCF_031878675.1). NCBI lineage: Eukaryota > Metazoa > Chordata > Mammalia > Rodentia > Geomyidae > Megascapheus > Megascapheus bottae. The sequence continues at coordinate 1,732,714 of NW_028327724.1, forward strand.
CCAGTTAGAATGGCCAAGATCCAGAAATCTAATAACGTATGCTGGAGGGGATGTGGCCAGGAGGGATCACTACTACATTGCTGGTGGGATTGCAAACTCGGTCAACCACTATGGAAAGCACTATGGCAGTATCCCAAAAAGACTAAACATAGAGCTCCCCTGTGATCCAGCAATTTCACTACTTTCCAATCGTCCAGATAGGACATACTAAATTCACTAGAACAATAACATTTATCACAGCACTATTTACTATAGCAAAGGTATGGAACCAACCCAGATGCCCTTCAGTTGATGAGTAGATCAAATATGGTATTTTTACACAATGGAATTCTGTGCTTCTGTCAGAAAGAATGACATAGACGAATTTGTAAGGAAATAGAACTGTAAAGTTTAGAAATTAGTTTCTGTCTCCTTCTCTCTCTCCTTCTCTATCTCTGTAAAATTTAGAATTTCTTGTTTCTCTCTCTTTCTCTTCTCTCTCTCTCTCTCTCTCTCTCTCTCTCTCTCTCTCTCTCTCTCTCTCTCTCTCTCTCTCTCTCTCTCTCTCTCTCTCTCTCTCTCTCTCTCCAATCCTTAGGCTTGAACTCAGGGCCTGAGTTACTTTTGCTTTTCTTTTCTTCTATGGGAATCAGGTTTGTGATGAACACAGAAGTGTGCCTTCCAGGTCAAACACTTTCCACATTTGTAATATTCATAAGGTTTTTCTCTCCTATGTGCATTTTATACTTAGTCATACGTTCATGATGGATTTTTCATATTCTTATATTCATACGATTTTTATCCTGTGTCTGTGTGGTATCATGCAAACTCAACTATGAGTTCTTCAAAAAAATTTCCCTTTCATTTTATTCATAGGATTCTGTCCTGTGGGTGTTTAGTGATAAATCTTGACTTGTGCCTTCTGGGGAAAAGCCTGAACATTTGCTACATTCATTAAGGTTTTTATCTTGTGTTGGTTCTGTGACACAAGCTGAATTTTCTTCCACAGACTAAAAAGTCTTTCCTATTTATTACATTGCTAAGGCTTCTCATATGTGTGAACTCTCGTATGCTTCCTGAAGGGTGAATACTGCATGAAAGACTTTCAACTTTGGTTATATTCCTAAGGTTTCTAATATGTGTGAATTCTGTTATGCCTCCTGTAATGTGACTTCCATCTGAAGGTCTTACCACATTTGATGCACTCGTACAGTTTCTCTCCTCTCTGTGTTCTCTGATGCCATTTGAGGGAAGACTTCCATTTGAAAGACATTCCACATCGGTTACATTCATAAGGTTTTTCTCCTGTTTGAATTGTCTTATGCATGTTGAGGTTTGGCTTCTGTGTGAAGGACTTTCCACATATGTTACACTCATAAGGTGTTTCTCCTGAGTATATTCTGTGATGAACATGGAGTTTTACCTTCCATTTGAAAGACTTTCCGCATTCACTACATGCATAAGTTTTCTCTCCTGTGTGTGTTCTATTATGCCCATCAAGACATGACTTCCACTTGAAGGTCTTTCCACATTTGTTGCACACATAAGGTTTCTCTCCTGTGTGTGTTCTTTGATGCAATTTGAGGGAAGATTTCTCTCTGAAAGACTTTACACATTGGTTACATTCATAAGGTTTCACTCCTGTGTGTTTTCTCTGATGAACACGAAGTTTTCCCTTCCCTTGGAAAGACTTTCCATATTCATTACACTTATAAGATTTCTCTCCTGTGTGTGTTATTTGATGAACTCGAAGGTGTATCTTCTGGGTGAAAGACTTTTCACATTTGTTACATTCATAAGGTTTCTCTTCTGTGTGTCTTCTCTGGTGCAAAGTGAGGTATGATTTCAGTCTAAAAGTCTTCCCACATTTATCCCATTCATAAGATTTCTCTTCTGTGTGAGATCTGTGATGTGTGCTGAGAGCTGAATTCTGGGCAGAAATTTTATTACGTTCCTCATATTCATAAGGTTTGTCTTCTCTTGCAGATCGAGGTTGGAGAGTCAGGTCTGACTTCTCAGAAATTAATTTTCACACTTGATGTACGCATCACATATCTCAGGATATTTTCTCTGAGTTATTGTAAGGCGTATTTCATTACTGAAAGATTTCTCACATTCACTACATGTATGAGGAGTCTCTCCTGTGTACATTTTCGGATGTGTAGTGATGGTCGGTGTTAAGTACAATATTTTTCATCACACAGTACATTTAGCAGTTTTCCTCCCTCCCTGAAGAATTTCTTGGGCAGGGAGAACAGAATTATGATACTGCAGATCTTTTGGACTGTCACAGTCATGAATAAAATGCTCTGAATATCCGATGGATTTTTTAAGAACAGGAGACATACGAGATCCATATGCAGCATGCATCTCATCAGGCTTAGGAGACAGAAGCATGTTCTGACACTTAATGAACTCCTCAATCCTCACCGCTAAGTTGTTACCGTTATTACTAATCAGCTCTGGATTATGTGTAGAGCTCAAATTTAAAGTTGTTGCTAATCTCACGTTTTCCTCCACTTCGATACTACTTGCAACTGCTACTTCACAAAGACATTAATGTGGACTTTCCTGGCAGGTCTTGAACACATTTTCCATTACCTGGACATCTAAAATGAGTCATAGAAAAAAAGACACAAACATACATGAGATACAAATATTCCTTACTGTAAAGGTAATGACTTTACTTTCCCATCCTAAGTGTTAGATATTTTAAAATATAAAAGTGGAAATTGATTTGTGAGAAATATATGCTTTTCTCCCTAACCTATTAAGAAAATGATATTTTACAATGACCAATAATGTTTTTCTGTGTTTTAGTTCTCTTTTTTGTATTTTTTTATTGTAATTAGTAAAAGGGTTACATGATATTGGCCAGAGAGAAGGTGCATTAATTCACATACATTGATACCCTTTCACATGTCTTGGTACCCGTATCCCTCCCCCCCCCACACCCTCCACCCGTCTTGATTTTCCCCCCTTCCCTATCAAATTTCAAATATCCTAATACAAGTAAATTCAATAAATCAGATGACGAAGTGAGATACTATACCAATATGAGATAACCAAGGGACAGCAAAGGAGTGCTCAAGTGGCGCAATCGGTTAGCGCGCGGTACTTATATAATAGTTCTCTTTTTATATCACAGGAAATATTTATTGAAATTACCCAACTATGTATTGCTACAGTTTTAAGCTGAGTACTACCTATACTATACCTGCAGCTGTTTTTTTTCAAATACTGTTTTGTTTATACATTGAGGAATAGCTGCCTTTCTTTTATTTTTGAGAAATAATCTAAATATTGTGCTGTTTTGCATCTTTTTAAAACTTTCTTACTTTTCTTTTCTTTTTTTTGTAGTTCATAGGCCTCGGCCCTGTCCCTGAACACTTCAGCAGAAGACTATAACCCCTACCCTTGAGCTACAGCCCCACTTCCTCTTTTCTAGAGTTAACTACAGATAAGAGTCTCAGGTCCTGAGTAGCAGATAGGATTACCTTACCCAGTTTCAATGCTGTTTGCTTATTAACCATTAAGTGAGGAACACGAATTTTTTCTAGATTCAACGGCCACAAGTTTGGTTTATATGTCTGTTTGCCTTTGATCCAAGCAAGAACGATTCTTGAGAGTAAGGACTTACACCTATATCCCTTCAGTTACAACTTCTCACTAAAGTCTCAATTTAGGTATTTGTGGGAATTTTGAAATTTGTTTCTTTCCATTTGAAGTCTTATAAAAATTCCTTTTCTAACACTCCTGTCCCTCAGAACGATGGAAGACCAGAAAATCCCCAGCTCATTTTCTAGTTAATTTTCTTATGTTGATTGAAACTTTGTTGTTTTTTTTTCCTTCCATTCCTGGGTTTGAACTTAGGACCTAACCACTGTCCCTGGGTTTTCTCAAGACTAGAACCCTACCAATGAAGTCATTACTTCTGGCTTTTTCTATATATGTGGTAATAAGGAATCAAACCTGTGTCTTTGTGCATGGTAGGCAAGCACTCTACCACTAGGCTCAATTTCTGGTGGAAAGGTCTGGTTCTGAATACCAGTCTCTTCCTACCAGCAAAAAGATATTATCCTTATCAGAGAATAATGTCCTGACTTATTCCTTGTTTGCTCAATCATTTATAGTCTTAGTTTTAAAGAAATGAAATATCTTTCTTTCTTTCTTTCTTTCTTTCTTTCTTTCTTTCTTTCTTTCTTCCTTCCTTTCTTCCTTCCTTTCCTTCCTTCCCTCTTCCTTCCCTCTTTCTTCTTTCTTTCTCTTTCTTTCTTTCTTTCTTTCTTTCTTTCTTTCTTTCTTTCTTTCTTTCTTTCTTTCTTTCTTGTTTTGCACTCATGGGACTTGAATTCTAGACCTGGCTGTTCTTCCTGAGCTCTTCAGCTCAAGGCTACTGCCCTATGTTTTAGCCTCAACCCCACTTCTCATTTTCGATTAGTTCATTGGAGAGAAGAGTCTAAGGTGTTTTTGTGATAGGTCAGTCTTTGAACCTTGATCCTCAGATCTAAGCCTCCTAAGTAGCTAGGATTACAGGCATGAGCCACGGGCTCATGGCTTTCTCATTTTATTTTGTTTCACAGTGATTTCTACAGAGAAATCTAACTTTAACTCTACTGCCACATACAATTCATTATATCACCCTATGATTCTTGGTGCCGGGGGTTTGGGCTAGCATGCACAAAGACCTGGTTCAGTTTCTTGGTACTACATACAAAGAAAAAGCCAGAAGTTATGCTATGACTCAAGAAGTAGAGAGCTAGCCTTGAGAAAACCCAAGTACCATGCTCAGGCCCTGAGACCAAGCATAGGATTGGGAAAAGAAAATGATTCTTGATTCATTCACAAAGAATTCCATAGGTTCCACACAGGATTTAGGGTAACTAAGAATATTATTGCTCAGTACATCACAACATGAACTTACCAATGGGGCTCAGGCTCCAACATCAATATGAAGATGCATTCATTCACCTGTGATATTCTTGTCAGAGGAATTTCCTATCCAGAGGTCTGCACAGTGCTCTAGCTTGTCAATTAATACAGGTTTGGGAACATAGGGCCCTGTAAATTAGAAACAGTAGAGAGTTATTGCTTATGCTGTGTCATCATTGCTTTAAGTTCGCAGACATCCTACTCACAAGTTATCTATTAAATCTTTTCTCTCATTTCTCACTGGCTCCATGGTTGACTTTTCCCCAGCTCTGCATTCATTTTGTATGGCATAAACTTAGCTATCTTGCTCAAGGCTAGAAAAATAACAGTTTGAGTCCCAGCTCCACTTACATGCATAGGTCTTCATGCATGCTAGGCAAGCACTCAACCACAAAGTCAAACTCTTGACACTCCACTAACATTTTTGAGGAGTTACTTGGAGTTATAGAGTTTCATGGCAATCTTTAAGCCATTGCTGGCTTCAAATTAGAATTCTTAGATTTCTTCCTCCTGAATATTTTAAGATTACAGGCATGAAACATTGCACCTAGTGCCAGGTTTCCATTATAAACTCACTGTTTAGTGATTTGTAGATCCTATTTCCAATAATGATATATATTCTATTCTGGATGGTTTATCCACTTACAATTACTGTGTAAGTTTGGAATGTCGTCTCCATTAGAGGAAACATAATTTAGAACTGTTGTCAAAGTATTCTGAAGGTATCCTGAAGAATGAGTACAAAATTACCTTAGGTTTTCTTTAGAAAGTAATGATACTTCTCAGGGCCTGGAATCTTTCATTTAAATAGTATTCAAAGTTTGATAAACATTCACGTATCTGCAAAATAACAAGGCACTTGGCCTTGCAAGTGAATTTGACTTTTGCTTACCTAAAGACACCAGGTTGCTGTAGGTCTCCAGCATTACATCTCTGTACAGGGTCCTCTGAGCATTGTCCAGATGCTGCCACTCCTCCCAGCTGAAATCCACAGCTACATCATCAAATGACACCAGCTTCTGGAATGGCACATTTTCATCAAGTAATTAGCACTGAGTTATAAACACACCATGTCTGGAATTTTATTCTTTTTTTTGTTGGAATTGTATTCCTTTACTTAAATGTTTAGACTTACATGAAATATTGACCTGAAAAGCTTAGGGATGATGCCTAGGCCCAGAGTTCAAGTCCCAAGACCCACAAAAAATAAAAAGGCAAGCCAGGTGTTGGTGGCTCACGCCTGTCATCCTAGCTACTCAGGAGACTGAGATCTGAGGACCATGGTTCAAAGCCAGCCTGGCACAAAATTCCATGAGACTCCTTTCCAAATACCCACCATAAAATGTTTAATGGCTTGTGGCATATCATGGTAGAGCAATTGTGGTATCGACAAAAATAAGTCGGGGGAGTAGATTTAGGTTATAAATGGAATTATTCCATTGAAAAGGAACTATATTATATGATGACATATACTGGTTCTGTGAGAATATTGCAAAATCTTAGGGTATCAAGTAATAATACTGTGAAGTACACCCAGAATGTTAATGTTCTATGTCTGGCATAATAATCACTTGGGGAAGAAACTTTTTTTTCTTTTTTTTGGCTGGGGGATTTGTAAGGCTTGAACTCTGGGCCTGGGCACTGTTCCTGAGCTCTTCAACTCAAGGCTATCACTCTACCTATGAAGCCACAGTGCAATTTCCCATATTCTAGTGGTTCACTGTAGATGAGAGTCTCATAGACTTTCTAATGCCCATGCTGGCTTTCAACCAAATCATTACATATCAGCCTGATATCTGAGTAGCTAGGATTACAGGTAGAAGTCACTGCACCTGGCAAGAAATTTGTTTCTTGCTGATTCATACTACAAATTTACTGTATGTTTTACTTTTTCAAAAAGACTGAGGATGACCTTTGTTCTGTATATAATGGGAAGAGGGGTAGGGAGCTGTGAGCAGAAGAACTGAGGGGCAATACTCAGGGTAGGACAATAGCCTTAAACTAAAGAGCTCACGGCCCAAGGTCCAAGCCCCATGACTTTCCCCACTACCCCACAAAAAAAGGGAAAAAATTGGAGATTGGAGAGGATTTTCTAAAAAGAATATATAGAAATAGTAGTTCAAAATGTAGAAAGAAGTTCAATATTAACAGTCATGAGAAAAATTAAAATTACAATGAAATCATTACTTTAAATATGTTAATATAAATATAGTTTTAAACAAAAAGATCCACATACACACACAAACACACACACACACACACACACACACACACACGCATACAAAAAAACAACTTTCAAAGTCTCACTATTACTGGGAAGGAAGTGAGAAGAAGTAGAACTCTGGAATAATTCTGCAAGGAATATAAAACAATCAAAAATTGCGTGGAGAGTTCTAAAAAGTACTAAATATAGAATTACATAGAAATATGGTCCAACACTTCTATTTCTAGATTTGTACCTAACGGAAGAGAAAGCAGAGACTAGAACAAATATGTGGAGAATCCATTCACAACTATTAATAATAATCAAAAGGTAGAAATATGCAAAACAATGCATTGAAAATGAAGAACATTTTACTATATTTTACAGATGAATCTTGATTACAGTAAACTAAAAATACAGCAGTAATAAAGGAAGAGCTAGGGTATGTTTTCCCTTCCAGAGCTTCCAAGGATCAACAAACCCTTAGAGCCAAAAAGCACGATGGTTCCAGAGAATGGAGTAGAGAGGAACAGGAGCTGAATGTTTAATGATTATACATGGAAGATGAAAATTGCTCTAGATGGGTAGAATGAAGAGAGAACTGTACCCTAAACAATGGTTATGTAGCCACACAGGATGGGACACACCTATACTCCCTGATCTTGGGAAACTCAAGAAGGATTTCTAGCCATCCTGGATGCATGGAAAGATCTATCATAAAAACTAATGTGGAGGGGCTGGGAGTTTGGCATAGTTGTAGAGTGCTTGTATGAAGACGAAGGTTCAATTCCGCAGTACCACATACACAGAAAAAACCAGAAGTAGTGCTGTGGCTCAAGTAGAACATCACTAGGCTTGAGGAAAGCTGAAGGACAGTGCTCAGACCGAGTTCCAGCCAAAGGGCTTGTTTAAAAAAAAAACCAGAAAGCTGAGCATGATGGGGTGGTGGCTCACTTCTATAATCCTAGCTACTCAGGAGGCTGAGATCTGAGGATCAAGGTTTAAAGCCATCCTGGCACAAAAAGATCTGAGACTCTTATCTCCAATTTACCTTTAGAAAATGGGAAGTGGGGCTTGGCTCCAGGGTAAGGTGGTAGCCTGGAGCTGAAGAGCTCAGGGATAGTGCCCAGGCTGAGTTCAAGATCTATGACCCATCAAAAAAAAAACAAAAAACAAAAAATAATATGGAAAAATTTGGATTCTGTGAATTTTATCAGGCATATAAATGTCTTTTTTTGCCGCTGAAATTACAAATTGTTTGGAAACATTTTAAAAGTTTTTACCTAGAAATGTACACTACAAATGGAATGAATAACAAACACAAACTATGCAAAAGATACAAATTATCACAATATGGGTATCCTGCTTCTGTATCTTTTCACTGACTTCTGTTCAAATGAGTCACATATTCTGAATCATTTCTCCCAGTCGATATATGCCACACATGTTAGCTTGTACTGAACTTCTTGGGAAATCAAAAGCAAATACTAAGCAAATATGTGTTAGATTTTGTCAACAGTGCTATTTCAAATATAAAACCATACTCATAGCATTATTTAATATCAATGCTGGAATCTAACTTACACTGGCAGAATCTTCAATCTTTTGAGAATCTTCAAAAGGGTGTGTAAATATTTAGGATCGTTATGTCTTCCTGGAGGAAAGATCCCTTTAGTAGTATGTAGTCACCTTCTTTGTATTTTCTTACTAATTTTAGTTTGAAGTCTATTGTATCTGATATGAGGATGGCAACTTCAGCCTGTTTATGGGGGCAGTTAGCTTGATAGAGTTTATTCCAACCTCTCACTTTCAAAAGATGATTGTTTTTGGGTAAGATGTGCCTCTTGAAGACAGCAGAATGATGGCTCTTGCTTTTTGATCCAACTAGACAGCCTATGCCGTTTAATTGGAGAGTTAAGTCCATTGATATTGAGAGTTAGGATTGAGAGATATTTATTAGTTCCTACCATTTTTAAAAGCTTTTAGTAGGGCCTGTGTCTCTTGACAATTCTTGTGGTCCTTGGATGGTATGCTGTTTAGGTGCCATTTCTTTCCCTATATTGCATTTATTTTGGTTTTCTATGTATAGAGCATCTTTGAGAATTCTCTGTAGTGTTGGTTTTGTTTCGACATATTGTTGCAGCTTTTCCCTGGAATGGAATGTTTTTATTTTTCCCTCAGTTATGAATGAGAGCTTAGCTGGCTACAGTATTCTTGGTTGGTAGTTATTTGATTTAAGTGCATGACATATATGCTTCAAGTCACTTCGTGCTTGCATGGTCTCTGCTGAGAAATCTGGGGTTATTCTGATTGGTTTGCCTTTATAGGTTACTGATCCCTTTTCCCTGGCTGGCTTTAGGATCTTTCCTTTCGTTTCTATTGATCCAGTTCGGATCACAATGTGGCGGTGGGATGTTCTTTTCTGTCAGGTCTGTTTGGGGTTCTAAAAGTTTCTCGTATATGGATGGGCCTGCCCTTCTGGATATTTGGGAAATTCTCTGAGATGATTCCCTGAAGTATATTTCCAATACCATTGACCTCTTTCTCCACGCCCTCCTCAATACCAACTAGCCTTAAATTAGGCTTCCTAATTGTATCTTGGACCTCCTGAAGCGCTCTCTCATATATCCTAGATTTGGATTGAATCATTTTCTGTTCCTTCTCTATAATACCTACATTATCTTCAGCCCTGGAAATTCTCTCCTCTGCATTGTCTAAACTGCTATCAAAGCTATCTACTTTATTTTCATCTCCCTTGCTTCTAATTGCTCATTTTTGATGCCTTGCATCTCTTGTTTTAGATCATGTATGGATTTCTTTATCTCCTTGATTTCCTTTTGAATGGTTAGCTCAGTAGCTTTATTTTCTTGGTACATTTGCTGGAGTTTGCTCACGTTTTTATTTGTGGATTCTATGAATTCATCCATCTTTCTTTGAAAATCCTTTATTATGGCCTCCTTTATGGCTTCTTCTTTTTCACTTATCACCTTGTTTATGCTTTCCTCTTGTTCAGGTATGGCTTCCTCCATTATCTCTTTCTTTATAGTTTCACATTTTCCATTAATGATGTTTATCAATTGCATTTGTGTAGCACTTGGAAGACTCGCCTATAGGTTTGCGAGTGACTGTTCCATTTTCTGTATACATTGGGAGGGGGATGTTGTTTCTTGATTTGACATTTTTCTTGAGTTTCTTGTTCTGCCAATTTGAAAATGGGAGCAAGATTACTACTAAATACAATTATAGTTTTTCAGATATAACCAACCTAGATCTCTGTAGCTGGCAGACACTAGATGTTCACAAGTTTTGATTGGTATTATCACTGTTTCTTTTTGTGCACTTACAGACCAGTCTAATACAACCAATGATAAGCGATTTATACCCAAAACAATAAGCCTCTCAATCCAATCTCTATTGTCTTCAAGTGTTCTGAGCCTACATATACAATTAACCACCTACATATACAATATTGCTCAACAGCCATCAAGTGTAGATCCGTGAAGTATAAGGGTTGAAAGACGAGCAGAGGTCCAGAGATAGAAAAAAAGAATGAGAGAGGTCAGGGGAGGTACAAGAGGATTAACGTAGGAGTGTAAGAATATTGTAGTCATGAAGAAAAGGTATAGCATAAGGATAACTGACTTAAGTTGGTAAGTAGGTAGCATATTTGAGAACAAAGTTTGGAAAGTTTTAGAATAAAACTTGTGTGTTGCTGCACCACTAGCTCTTAGCCCAACCAGTGGCCTCACAGTGGACCATGGGATGGATCTGTTTTTCTTGTCTACGTTGAGGGAAAGGGGTATTTCACAAGATGCAGAAGCGAAGATTTCAGAAGCAAATGCTGTGAGTGAATTAGCTCGTAAAAGGATTTTTATTTTCTCTTATCTTTCTGCCAGTCTTGGGGCTTGAATTCAGGGCCTGAGCCCTGTCCTCGTGTTTTCTCAAGTCTAGCCCTCTGCCACTTGAGCCACAGTGCCACATCTAGATTTTCTATCTATGTGATACTGAGCAATCAAACCCAGATCTTCATGGATGCTAGGCAAGCACTCTACCACTATGCCAAACTCTCAACCCTGACATAGTAATTATAAAGTCATCATCGTCATATCATAATATCCTTTCTCCTACAAAGAATGAACACTTATCTATGTGTGTAATGCTTTTTTTAAATTTCACTAATTCTTCTGTGTTTTTCCCTCTTGCATTTTTTACACATGACAGCAAAGCTAATCATCAGGAAAAAATTGATTAGGATACAGAAACCTAATAATATCCTAGTAGATTGACGTCAAAACTATGTGCAAGATGCCCTGTGTGTTTGACCTAGTGGGAGAGTCCTTGCCTACTGCGTAAAAAACCTCAGGTTTGATTCCTCATTACCACATACATAGAAAATGCTGCAAGTGGTGCTGTGGCTCGGTGGGACAGCTAAAGCCTAAAGAAAGCCCAAGAACAATGTTCAAACTCTGAGGTCAAGTCCCAAGACTAGCAAAAACAAAAAAAATTCGACAAGGGGCAAAATGCAGGCAGAGAAGGCACTGTGAAGCAAATGTTTTGTAAAGGATGAGGGCAATATTGATCCAAAAGTTTGGATCTTACCTAAGAAAGGCTCCTTGAGCCTGAGACCAGACTGGTAGTTGGGCCTAGTGGAAGACATTGGGATTGGACAAATAAGGTGTGCTGATTAATACATCCACACGTATATTGTGAGATTGGAGGAGAGATTCAGCCTCCAGTATGTCTTTTGTGAGGTCTTCTGTGAGCAAGGATCTTTGGTCATTGGGCCCTGAGGGTGACCCTGCCTCCCACACAATGGAATAGAATATGGAACCCTGGTAACCAAGCCACTGTAACTAACAAACAACTCAAGCCAGCTCACTTGGCCTGTGTCTCAGGAGGAAGAAAGATGTTGCTGTGCTGTTGCCAAAGGTCAGGAAACTCGAGTCTCAGGCATGGAAGTTGTGGATGTCTTATTTGGAGATGTACATGCTAGATCATTGCCAAGCCACAAATCCAGTATAACAGGCCTTTCTCTAAGACGAAGGCCAGGAAAATCCAGGGCAACCAGATGAGGTATATTTCTAAGAAGAAATGTATTTGACCCCATCATCCTCCCCACACATTACAACTTACTTTTTTTAATTTTTTTTATTGTAATTAGTAAAAGGGTTACATGATATTTGCCAGATAGAAGGTGCATTAATTCACATACATTGATACCCATTCACATGTCTTGGTACCCATTTCCCTCCAATGCTACACCCCCACCAGTCTTGGTTTTCCCCCCTTCCCTATCAAATTTCAAATATCCAAATAAAAATAAATTCAATATATCAGATAACAAAGTGAGACACTCCACCAATATGGGATAACCAAGGGACAGCAAAGGAGTTGAGAGACAACATAGTACATTAAGTACAACAATCATTCATTATGTGGCTTTTGTTTCAATATCCTGGAGGTACTTTCAATTAGCTTCACATTATATGGCCTTATATATGGCCTTTTGCTCTATTGCAAATCACTGCTAGTACAGCCCAAAGTTTCTACTGATTATGACGAATGAGGGAATCCACTGAGCCTAAGTTCCTTTGAGTCTGGCTTACTTCACTTAATATGATTTGTTCTAAGTCTTTCCATTTCCTGACAAATGGGGCGAAGTCGTTCTTTCTAACAGCAGCATAGAATTCCATTGTGTACAAATACCACAACTTGTTTATCCACTCATCAACTGAGGGACATCTCGGTTGGTTCCATATCTTTGCTATGGTGAATAGTGCTGCAATGAACATTGTTGTGCTAGTGGGTTTAGTATGCCCTTGTTTCTGGATTGTTGGGTAAATGCCAAGTAGTGGAATTGCTGGGTCATAGGGGAATTCTATGTTTAGCCTTTTGAGGCACTGCCACCCTGCTTTCCATAGGGGTTGAACGAGTTTGCACTCTCACCAACAGTGTAGTAGTTATCCCTCCTGGCCACAACCCCTCCAGCATCCGTTGTCATTCGTTTTCCTGATCCTGGCCATTCTAACTGGAGTGAGGTGGAATCTTAGAGTTTTTTTGATTTGCATTTCTTTTATGACCAGAGATGTGGAGCATTTCTTCATGTGTCTATAGGCCATTTTTGTTTCTTCTTCAGAGAAGACTCTCTTTAAGTCTTTCGCCCATTTTTTAATGGGATGGGTGTTACTTTGGAGGTTAGTTTTGGAGTGATTCAATTTTTTGAGTTGTTGATATATTTTAGATATGAGGCCTTTGTCCGTTGCTTGGTTGGTGAAGATCTTCTCCCACTCTGTAGGCTTTCTGATTAGTTTACTAGCTATATCCGTTGCCATACAAAAGCTCTGCAGTTTAATGCAGTCCCACTTATCCAGCCTTTCTCTGATTTGTTGTGATTCTTGGTCCTTATTAAGAAAGTTTCGACCTGTGCCAAGGAGGCCTAGTGTATCTCCTATTCCTTCCTGTAAACTTTTCAGTGTGTCAGCTTTTACCTACAGGTCTTTGATGCATTTGGAGTTAATTCTAGTGCAAGGTGACAAAGAACGACCCAACCTTAGTTTTCTGCAGGTGCTTAACCAGTTCTGCCAGCACAACTTGTTGAAGAGGCTATCTTTCTTCCATTCTATTTTTTTTGGCTCCCTTGTCAAAGATTAGTTGGCCCTAGGTCTGTGGTTTAATATCTGGGTCCGCAGTTCTATTCCATTGGACTTCAGGCCTGTTCTTGTGCCAGTACCAAGCTGTTTTAAGAATTATAGCTCTGTAATAGAGTCTAAAGTTTGGAATTGAAATTTCTCCAGCGCTGTTCTTTCTGCTAAGAAGTGTTTTTGCTATACGGCTCTTTTACTATTCCATATGAAATTTTGAATTGCCTCTTCTATTTCTTTAAAGAATGACATTGGGATGTTGATGGGTATTGCATTGAATTTGTAGATAGCCCTTGGCAAGATTGTCATTTTCATAATGTTGATTCTTCCAATCCAGGAGCATGGGAGGTTTTTCCATTTCCTTAGTTCTGCTTTAATTTCCTTTTTTAGGGTTTTAAAGTTTCATCTAAACGGTCCTTTACATTCTTAGTTAAGCTAATTCCTAGGTACTTCATTTTCTTTGAGGCTATTGTGAAAGGAGTTTCTTTCCTGATTATTGCCTCGTTCCTCTCACTGTTGGCGTAAAGGAAGGCAGTTGATTTTTGAGGGATGATTTTATGGCCTGCTACCCTTCCAAAGCTTTGAATCAGCTCAAGGAGCTTGGGAGTAGAGTCTATAGGATTCTTTAAATACAGAATCATGTCATCTGCAAAGAGGGATATTTTATTTCCTCCTTCTCCACTTGGATCCCCTTTATGCTTGCTTCTTGCCTTATTGCACTGCCTAGGAATTCTAGTACTATGTTAAAAAGGAGTGGAGAGAGTGGGCATCCTGAATGCTACCCCATACCACTTTTATGCAAAGCTTAGGCCTGTGGCATTTTACGCACAATTCAACGCTCTGTTTTTTGCTGGTTAATTAGAGGTAAAAATCTTATGGAATTTATTGCATGGCTGATTTGAACTGGAATCCTCAGGTCTCAGCTTATCTTGAGTAGCTAGGATTACAGTACTTTTACAACCTGTATGCTCATACACATCGCTTCTGATCCAAACACTCATTGTTCAATTTAACTAACAAGACGTGAGGAAAGATGATTGACTGTAATTTACTAGATGGGCTTCTAGTGAGTATATATTTCCACTTCCACTCTGAAGCCAGGGAAATGATTGTGGTACTTCTTTCAACTATCTCCCAAAGAGGAAATAATGTGTGAGTACGTTTGCTAGTATTTCAGATAGGAGATGGACTTTGGTGTTTGGGAACTGTTGGGCAGAGTGTATCAGCTGGGCTGTGATAACAGAGATGATGTTTCAGAGAGGAATATTTTCATAACAGACAGACTTAGTCCCGATCCTTGGATTTCAGGCCTTGAGTAAATAGAATTACAAGTGTGAGCTGCCACCACCACCTGGTTCATTTTGGAAACCTTAATTGCTTCTCATTTGTTCCTTTCCTTTTTTGGAAGATTGATCTAAGCTGGCTGATTGTGCATCACAATGAAGTGATTGGCCTCAGGAATTGCAAATATTTGTTTTATCAGCACGGAATGAATGAAAGTTGATCTAAACCCAATAGTATTTTCCTTCTGATAAATAGGGAACTTACTTATATCATTTTTCCTTGCCTTTGCTTTCCCAAAGCAAGCAACATGTTTCTTAAAAACTATACTTCATGAGAATATTATAATTAGAATCTATCTTCTGCACACTTCAGAATAGTCCTTGCATTTATAAACTTATATTACAATATTAGGTAGAAGAATGGTGACTGTTAGTTTCATAACTATTTCATAAGTTTTACTCTTTAAGGCTCATTAACTCAAGAAGTGATTAAAGACATTTAGATAATAGTAGATCATAGCTGCTGCTGATTTGATGTGTGTGCAGATGATACACAGATTTATTAGGATTACTCAAAAGTTTTCTTCAAATTTTCAGTAGTAGACTGCTATGCTAACGGGAAGGTGATAGTAATGATGCTGAAATTCTATGAATCAGCTATGAAGCAGAATTTCAGGGGAGAGTATTTGCTAGGGACTTAATTTCTAAGACGCATATCAAGAATATTGAACTATAACATCAAATGATGGACGACTCAGCGTCACATTTTGTTTGTTTTATGCAAGTCTTGGGACTTGAACCCAGGGCCTGGGAACTGTCCTTAAATTTTTTTTTTGCTTCAGGCTAGTGTTCTACCACTTGATCCACAGCTCTACCTCCAGATTTTTGGTAATGAACTGTAAATCAGAATATCATGCAATTTGTTTGGGCTGGATTCAAACCTGATTCTCTGTAGATAGGATTCCAACTGTGAGCGCACAGAGCCTGGCTAGTATCATTCATCATTCAAGTCATGGGACTGCAATTCTGCACCTGGGTCTTGTCACTGAGCTTTTCAGCTCAAGACTACTGCCCTATCCCTTGAGCCATAGGGCCACTTCTGGGTTTCTGGTGGTTAATTGGAGATAAGAGTCACATGGACTTCAGTGCCCAGGCTGACTTTGAACTGCTATCCTTGGATCCCAGCCTCTTGAGTAGCTACATTTACAAGTGTGAGCCACCATACCCAGCTAAATTATTTTCTAAGTTAATTTTTTTGTTAAGTCAATATATAGTAGGCATACGGTTACATAAGTAATGAACACATTTCTTAAGAAAATTGTTATCCCCTCCCTCCTTTTCTCTGTTTTCCTACCCTCAGCCCCCTCTCCACCCAGATTGTTCAGTTCATTTCCGTTTAGTGTCTTCCAAGTATCACTGTTCAATTGGTTCACCCTTTTTCCTTTGTTTTTTTTTTTTTTTACCATTTTATTATACCCTCTCCATTCCAAATCACATAAACCTATGTACAAGACACAGGGTACCCGAATTCAACACAGTGACTACAGAGAATAAAACTAAAGGGAAAAAGAAGAAAAGAGGTAAAAAGCAAAGAAAATGAAAGAACATCATACAGTACCTTAGAATCAAAAACACTGAAAAAACAAAACATAAAACCTTGGGCTGAAAATGAAGCTTGCCTAGCATGTATGAAACCCTGGATTCCATTCCTCAGCACCACATAAACAAAAAACTGGAAGTGCCACTGTGACTCAGCTGGTAGATTTCTAACGTTCAGCACAGAGTTTCTCCAAGTGACAAAAATCTGTCACATTTAAGTCAGGCTTCAAAACTTTGCTAGGAACCAGTTACGTGATTTGGAAGAAAGTCCAATTTTCAAAAAGTCACTAGCCAGGCCCTGGAGGGTCATAATTGTCATTCTACTAGCCAGGGAGAAGGTGAATCAAAGCCTTTGCAAGCAAAAAAACGAAAACAAAAAAAACTGTAAGATTCTACTCTCCACTTATCCACCCAAAAACTAAGTGGAGTTGTGGCTAAAACTGGTACAGCATTAGCCTTGAGGAAAAAAGAACTAAGAGACCTTGCCCAGGTCCAAAGTTCAAGCTCCCCACCAAGAAAGAAAAAAAAAGGAGGACAGATACCTTAGTTTCAAAAGTATATCTGGATATCTTAGTAGATTTTTCTGATCTTCTTCATTCATCTCATGGAACCACATAATCTTGATCCTGATCTGACTAAGAGCCTGCGTTGTGCTTAATAAATTCATTCCACATATTCCAGTAGAATCTTGACAGCTAACAGCCACTTACCAATGCTTTATTCTACGTTTAGGCCAGTATGTCTTCATACCATCTACACAGTCAGCTATATCATCTTTCCAGAAGTATCATTGAGTGTAGAACACTCAGAACTAAAATAATTGCATAAAGATGTAATAAAACCCCTTGATTCATTAAGAAAATTTCTGTACCACTTAGAGAAAGTACATTAGTGGTATTTACCTCTAGCCTCTTTTTTAAAAAAAATTTATTAACATTGAATTTTACATCATATTTCAAATGTCATGTTTAACCAACAAGTATTCAAGAAGGGAATCGCTATACAATCACTGGCACATAGATTTTAGAATATAGTAAAAATTAAGCTGAGTCTTTGTATGTCATAGATACAGATTAATCTATAATAAAACACATGTCTATAGAGTGTATAGTCTATCCTAGATTTTATGTCTATGTAGTTATGTTTATATCTCCAAAATTATGTCCAGAACTTTGGGTATCAACTATTCAATCATCGCTCTACTACTGTTTGAAACTAATATCCATATATTAAGGATACCATGTACCTTTTGTTCCTTGGTCTTGACTTATCTCACTAAACAGGATTCACTCTAATTTCATCCACTACCCCAAAAATGCCATTATTATTTTTTTCTGTGCAGATCTTTTTTTTATGTATTTATTTTTCTTGTAATTTATAGAATGGTTACATTATATTCACCAGATAGAAGGTGCATTACTTTTCCAACTTTGATACCCCATGTAATGATATGGTCCCCATTACCCTTCCCCTACCCCCACTCATGTTCATTTCCCCCCTTCCCTATCCAATTTCAAATAACCACTTAGGCACATATGAAATATATCAGAAAACAAGGTGAAATATTGTAACAATATGATATAACCAAGGGATAGCAAAAGAGATAAGAGATCACATAGTTCATTAAGGACAACAATCACTCATTATATGAGTTTTGTTTCTTTATCTTGGAGGTCCTTACATTTAGTGTCATACTATTTGTCACGATGTCTCTAGATTTTGTTCTATTGTAAATCTCTGGTAGCAGAGCCCAAGGTTTCTACTGAATTTGACAAATGAGGGAGACTCTTGGGCCTATGTTCCTTTGAGTTTGGCTTACTTCACTTAATATGATTTTTTTCCTTTTCATCCACTTCCCCGAGAATGCCATTATTTTATCTTGTCGGTTGGCTATGTATCATTCCATTGTGTGTGTGTGTGTGTGTGTGTGTGTGTGTGTGTGTGTGTGCGTGTATCACATTTTTTGTAGTAGGGCATCTGGTTGTTTCCATCATCCAGCCTCATTTTCTACAGATATTTTTATAGTCTCTTTTTTATTTTCAGGGTAATGTATAGAGGGGTTACGATTACATTTACAGGTAGTGGACTGCATTACTTCTCACACATTTATTCCACTCCACATGTTTTTGTCCCCAGTTCCCTCTCCCCTCCCCTTCCCAATCATCTTGTTTCCCCCCTTCCCTTTCCTATTTGACATAAACAAATAAACATATATACAATATGACAGGGAAAAAATCAGATACAGTAACAATCTGACATTAACCAAAGGGCAAAATAAGAGATGAGAAATAACATAGTAGTTTAAGGACAAAAATCACACAAGATTAAGAGCAACGATGACACAAGATATAGCTCTTGTTCCCATATCCTAGAGATCCTTTCATTTAGTCTCATCCTATATGACCTTATATACCTAGGTTTTTGAGTTATTGTAATCCTCTGCTAGGAGAGTCCTAGATGTGAACTAATTGTTACAAATGAGGGAAACCATTGGGCTTATGTTTCTTTGGGTCTGGCTTGCTTCACTTAATATGAATTTTTCCAAGTCTTTCCATTTCCTTACAAATGGGGCGATGTCTTTCCTTCTGATGGCAGCATAGCATTCCATTGTGTATAAGTACCACATCTTCTTGATTCAGTCATCTACTGAGTGGCATCTGGGTTGGTTTCATAGCTTTGCTATGGTAAATAGTGCTGCAATGAGCATCATTGTGGTAGTGGCTTTAGTATGTCCTTTTTTCTGGACAATTGGGTAGATGCCAAGTAGTGGATTTGCTGGATCATAGGGGAGCTCTATGTTCAGTCTTTTGAGGAACCACCACACTGCTTTCCCTAGTGGTTGAACGAGTTTACACTCACACCAACAGTGTAGGTGTGATCCCCCTGGTCACTTCCCCACCAGTATCTCTTATTAGATTTTTTGATAATGGCCATTCTGACTGGAGTCAGGTGGAATCTCAAAGTTGTTTTGATTTTCATTTCCCTTATTGCTAGAGATATGGAGCCTTTCTTCATGTGTCTAAAGCCAATTTTAATTTTTTCTTCAGAGAATACTCTTTTAAGTCTTTAGCCCACCTTTTAATAGGATGGTTGTTTCTTTGAAGACTTGAAGCTACCTAGGATGCTCAGGGTTTAGGATCACAGGTCAAAGCCAACCAGGGCCCTACAGTGTGTGAGATCAAACTCTATGAACATACAATGATTGTAAGAGGAATCTCACTGCCTGGGAATGTAGCCTAATGGTAGAGTGCTCACCTAGAATGCATGAAGACCTAGGTTCTATTCACCGGTACCGCATACTCAGAATAAAAGCTAGAAGTGGCGCTGTGTCTCAAGAGGCAGAGCACTCACCTTGGGCAAGCGAGTCCAATGAAAATGTCTAGGCCCTGAGTCCAAGCCATAGGACTGGCAAAAAGAAAAAAAAAGAGCAATCTTACTTAAGTAACAAGGAATGTACCCTATATTTATACAGACTGAAAAATTCATTAAGAAATTAGAAAATATGTATAAAGTGCATAATTTCTTTTGTGTGTTGGCACTGGGTCTTCAACTGAGTGCTTCAGCTCTATCCCTGACCTTTTCTGCTCAAGGCTAGCACTCTACCAATGCAGCCCCGAATCAACTATCTTCAACTGAGATATAAGCGATGAATATTTCAGGGTGCTTCATGAAAAACATTTTTATAAATTGAAACTTTCAACACAGTCTTATTTTAGTATGAATGTTGAGATGGGAAGAGACAGAAAAAGTGAAATGTTTCCTGATCCCCATAGAGAAGAGACTCAGCAGAACCACTGTGGTCTGCAGGCTTCTTTGTGAGTTTTGTTTGCTTGTTTGATTTTTGTCAATTGTGGGGCTTGAACTCTGGGCCTGGGCACTGTCCCTGAGCTCTTCAGCTCAAGGCTAGTGCTTTAATCTGTGAGCCACAGTGCCACTTCTGGTTTTTCTGGCAGTTAACTGGGTACTTTGGCTGGCTTTAAACTTTGATTCTCAGATCTTAGCCTCCTGAGTAGCTAAGATTATAGGTGTGAGGTACCATCACCAGGCTACTGCTCTGTTACTATGCAGGTTCTGGATCAAGAACTTCAAGTTCTTACTTCAATTTTTTCTTCTCTTGTCTGATACTCTGCCAAATGAACGAAGCCCCAGTTCCTGGTCTTTGTTGGTTAATGAGAGATATTATGATTTTCTAATATTCAGAGCAACGATTATAAAACCCAGCATTTTACTTACTTGAATAAATTAAGAGACAGGACCTAGTGAGATGGAAAACAAAATTTTTTTTCAAGTTGCTATCCTGTTCTAATGCATAAGTCTGGCTATTTTGCTTACACACAAATATGTATTTTACCAGTTTCTACTCTATTTTTACTTAGCTTAAAACCACCACTGCCATTTCATAGATTTTGTTGTTGTTGTTTGCAGTGCTTGAACTCTGTGCCTGGGCTGTTCCTCAGATCTTCAGTTCAATGCCAGTGCTCTACTACTTTTGATTTGGCCAGTCCTGGGCTTGAACTCAGGGACTGAGCACTGTCCTTATATTTTCTCAAGGCTAGGGCTCTACCACTTCAGCCTCAGCACCACTTCCAGCATTTTTCTATGTATGTGGTATTGAGGAATTGAACCCAGGTCTTCGTGCATGCTAGGCAAGCACTCTACCACTAGGCCAAACTCCCAGCCCAAAATTATTCATCATTACTATTAGCTATCTTCTTTTTTTATTATTGATTCGTCATGTTGCTTGGAATTTGGGCCTGGACTGTCCCTGACCTCTTCAGCTCAAGGCTAGTGCTCTTCCTCTACAGCTCCATTTTTGGTTTCTGGTAGTTAATTGGTGATGTAAGTCTCACAAACATATGTGTCCAGGCTGGCTTTGGGCTTTGAACCAAGATCCTCCAATCTCAGCCTCCATAGTAGCTAGAATTACACGCTTCAGCCAGCAGTGCCTGACTGTTTGATGTCTCTGTCTCTGTCTCTCTGTCTCTGTCTGTCTCTGTCTGTCTGCCTCTCTCTCTCTATCTCTCTGTCTGTCTCTCTCTCTGTCTCTGTCTCTGTCTCTGTCTCTTTCTGTCTCTGTCTCTGTCTCTCTCTGTCTCTCTCTGTCTCTCTCTGTCTCTCTCTGTCTCTCTCTGTCTCTCTCTCTCTTGGTTGTAAGACTTTAATTGTGCACCTGGGCAGTGTCCCTGGGCTCTTCAGCTCAAGGCTACAACCTTAAACACCTTGAGCCACAGTGTCACTTCTGGTTTTCTGGTGCTTAAGTGGAAGTAACAGTTTCATGGACTTTAGTGTCTGGCCTGGCTTTGAACTGTGATCCTCAGAACCCAACCTTATGAGATCATTTCCAGCTTTTTTTTTGGTGTAAGTGGTACAGAGTAATTGAACACAGGGCTTTGTGCATACTAGGCAAGCAAACTACCACTAGTGTGCACTCCAGCCTTAGATAAGGGCTTTCTTTTTCTTTTTCTTTTTTTCACTCATGGGGCTTGAACTCTGGGCCTGGATGTTTACCTTATGCTCTTCAGCTCAAGGGAAGAGCTCTACCACTTGAGTCACATTGTCATTTTGAATTTTCTGGATGATTTGGAAATAAGATTCTCACAGATTTTTATGCCTGGGCCGTCTTTGAACCTCGATCCTCCAGGGTAGCTAGGATTACCAGGGTGAGCCACCTGTCACGGGCATTAAATTATTATTTTTTGCATGTCCAATGGCTTCAACTCATGGCCAGAGCACTGTCCTAGGGCTTGCTCAAGGATAGCACTTTACTTCAGCCAGCCAACTCCCGGTCCAAATAGGCCACTTTTGAAGCTAGAATTACAGAGATCTGCCATAATACTGGCATGTCGTTATCTAAGTATATAATTTTTCTTCTATTTTTGATGGCTTTTCCTTAGTGTACATATTTCCTACATATTTTATGGAAAACTTCCTTCCCACTGGGGCCATAAGTTAAGCCTAGTGGAAGAGTTCTTGCCGAGCATGAATGAAGACCCAAGTTCAATTCCTCAGCACAACATAGATAAAAAAAGATAAAAGTGGTGCTGTGGCACATGTGATAGAACTTGTGCCTTAAGAATAAACAAAAACAAAAACAAGGATCGTGCTCAGGTCCTGAGTCTAAGCCCAGTACTGACAAAAAAAATTCTGCCCAAAGTAGACATTTAAACGCATTGTACTTTTCAAAAAATTTGTTGTCAAGGTGATATACAAAGAGATTGCTGTTACATATGTAATGAGTACATTTCTTGTAAACACTGTTACCCCCTTCCCCCTTTTCTTTTTCCCTTCCCCCCAAGTCATAAATTTCATTTACAACAAATATGTATGTATTTTCATTCCTGAAAAAAATAGTTTAAAATGTGTTCAAATAAATGATGTAGGTTGATATATTTATCAAAATGGATTACTTGAACGCTAAAATAAACATTCTAGGTAATTTTCTCATAAAATTGTAGTAATGCTATAAAAATAATAAAAAGGAATTTTAGTTATTAATTTCTTATGTTTTACCTTTAACATTATTACACTAAGCATACTGTTTATACTATTAATACAGACAGCATGAAATATGATTATGTAAAAAAATTAAATGATTAAAAATAGTAAGGTTGCAGGCCAGTAGTTTGGCTTGGTGGCACACACTCTGGACTGGCAAAAAAGAAGTAGGGTTAGATAAAACAGATTTATTTCCAAATGTGTGGAAAATGGTATGATTTCTTGTTTGGCTAGTCCTGGGGCTTGAACTGAGGGACCAGGAACTGTCCTTGGCCACATTTGTTCAAGGGTGGCACTCTGACACCTGAGCCACAGTGCCCCATCTGCTTTTTCTGTGTATGCAGTGCCGAGGAATTGAATCAAGGTCTTCTTGTATACTAGGCGAGCTCTCTACAACTAGGCCACATTCAAAGCCAAAGTAGATTTTTGATGCTATTGTGGAGTTTTAATTTTCTTAAATATTTGTACAAAGCACAATGGATATATAAACAGACTTGAACTCACAGAACAGAGTCCCACATAATATTATAGTTACTCTGGCATTTCTCCCGATTGACAAAACACATTTCCAGGCATCTGCTCTGTCCTTAAGCTTTGGTAGCTGACTTGTCTTTCCATGGAGGCCTGGCCTGGATTCCTGGTGATTCCATGCATTTCATAGTTCCCTGTATATCCAGTAAGGTTGTCTTCTATGGGACCAGACCTGTCTGGTTTTTGGCCCACCCAGGACCTATGTGTCTGAGGTCTCACATTATAAGTGGAAAATAAAACACAGTATAATAAGCACTGAAGAACTGCACACCATAATATTAACAATGAGAGTTTAATAGTTAGCAAAGTAAATACAATGAATGCTTGACAAGAATCATGAGAGCAAGATAAAGAGATGTCTTTTTAGGAAGGGGACAGGGAAGCTCTAAATCCAGACTGGCCTCCAAGTTGCCTTCAGACAGTAATTCCACTTCAGTGTCCTCAGAAGGGTCTCCTTCCTCATGAGAAACAGAATGTCCTTCCTGAGTTAAGAGGGGGATGGATTCTGGTTTGTCGAATGGAGATTGAGTCTTTTTTAGGGAGATGGATGGGTCTGGATATTCTGTGAGGATGGATTCATTTTCCTCCAATGAATCCAGTATTGAGAGTACACTTGCTGCTTCCCATGGTGACATTTATCATGAGCCCAGCGTGTGCCCCTTCAGCTTGCACAATAAGTGGAGTGTTACTCTGACTCAGATGGACTGACTCTGGGTGTAGTGTGAAAGGAAACGGAAGGAAATCTGGCTGCTCTTTTTCTTCCTCCATAGTATCTGCAGGTTCAACTGTGTCACACATGGGGTTCAGAGCAAAAGGTATATCCACAGGACTCTAAACCTGTTTGGTAATTTTTACAGAAGGCACATGGTTTCTGGAGTTCAGTGATGATTCTCAGTCTCCATCAGTCACCAGCTCCATTGGTGGGTTTTTCATCCGGAGTTCAGGATAAGCTCTTCCACGATGACCCAAACCTAAGAATGGAAATAGGTACAGAGTGGACAGAGTGGACTCTGCAAGTTGAAGTGTCACTCAACTTCCATGAGGATCTAATGGAGGAACCTGTAGAACTGGAGTTTGGACTGAACACTGAGGAGGTGTAGGGTCTTTCTAATGAGTGCTTATTGCCGAGTCCTTTCAGAGGACAGACATTACCTGGCTGACACCACACATAAAGGGCATTTTGCCAAGCTCTGTAGAAGTAAGGGCCAACCAATATCTAGACCACATGGTCTTCCTAGTCACAGGCTCTGAGGCACCCACACCAGGACTTCTAATTTTTCTTGGTCTTACTGGTCGCACATTCCTCCAGCTGGTCAAAAAGTATGTGTTTAGAAGAGCAGGTCCAAAGCCGACATGTGGAGCCTCATATAGAGCTTGAGTTGTGTCAGGGTGTGGCAGTTCTTGAACTCGTAGAAATCACTGGGGTAGAAGTCCATTCACATCGTATAGATGGAACACATGATGCTGTGGGCACATTTGGTACAAGGAAAGTGAGAGCCCTCTCTCTCCATCCTGAGCCTTTTACCAAAGCCCCTTTCTTGCAGGACTCTAATGCTGTGGCTGTCCTGCAGAGATGTGCACTTATGTGCTGGGAGGGGGGTAAGAGACACTCGAGAACAGGATGACTTTTACACCCCACTTCCAGAAGCTTCTGAGAGAGGTCTCTATGCATCTGTCCAAAGTAAACGCACCTTAAATTAACTAAGTAAATGCTCTAAATAAATCAATAAGTGAATGCTCTAAATAAAGAACTAAATGCTCATTCCTCTAATCTTAGCCACCCAGCAGGCTGAGCTCTGAAGATCACAGTGGAAAGCCAGTCTAGTCAGTAAAAGTCTAAAGGCACTTGTCTTCAATTAGGCAGCAAAAAGCCAGAACTTGATCTATGACTCAAATGGTACAGTGCTAATTTTTGAACACCAAAGGAATGGTATTTAGACCTGGGTTCAGGTTCAAGTGGCAGCACTGGACCACACACCAAAATGTAAATGCTTTCAGGTTCTAACAGGCAAAGCTATCACAATCCCTCCCTGATGGCTCAAAAGTGATTCAGCTCCCAGCTTTTCCTCTGACTCCAGTATTTCAGAGGCCTCCGCCATTAGTACTGACACCTCATTTCTTACTGGGAAATGGGATTTCCTAGGATGTCACCTAGGTGAGGGCTGCAGTTGGGAGCCACTTACTCATGCCTGAAATCCAACTTCTCAGTAAGCACACTGTTGAGACTCCAGTAGCTTGTGAGGGAAATGAAATGGCATGGTGTCCCATTCATAATGAAGTAGTTTGTGCACTTGTATCATGCTTAGCTCCCCTGTGAACACCCCAGTGAAGCAAACAGGCTCAGAGAGGAGCCAAGTATTCCAAGGCTTGGCCAGGAGGGGTGAGCAAACCTGAGTTTGGAGGGGGAACAATCACTTTTTCAAGAGAATTTCCAGCAACTACTACATTGTCCTCCACTATTTGAAATTGTGCAGGAAGTTTCCCACATAAAAGAGATCACCTTTCTGGTAGGCAGCGGTCAGCTTTGTCAGCAGCATCTCCAACAGGCCTTCCTCCAGGATCCATAGGTTACAAGGCTCATTCAGAGTCTGAGCTGACTTACCATCACATTATGTTGGCAAAACAGTGGATATTTCAAACGTAGGAATGGGACCACACTTCACACTGAGGAATTGGAATAGAGTAGATTGGAAATGACACACTCTAATCTCAGTATAGTCACTTGAAAGCACACAAGAAGGTTGTAGTGTGTGGGCAGGATGATGGGTTCAAATAGGTTTCCTCTCAATATACCACATCTGAGTTGCCCTGGAGTTTCCTGGCTTTCTTCCTAGAGAAATGCCTGATATACGGGAATTTTGGCTTGGCACTGGTCCAGAATCTACTTCTTCAAGTGAGAGATCCATATCTCTCATGCCTGAGATCCGAGGCTCCTGACCGTTGGCAACAGCACAGCAACATCTTTCTTCCTCCTGAGCCACAGGCCAAGGGAGCTGGCTTGAGCTGGTTGTCACATGCAGTGGCTTGGTTACCAGGGTTCCATATTCTGTTCCATTGTGAGGTAGGTAGGGTCACCTTTCAAGGCCCAATGACCAAAGCTCCTTGCGCACAGAACACCTCCCCAAAGACATACTGGAGGCTGAATCTCCCTTCCCACCTCATATATGGATGTAGTAAACAGCACACCTTTTTGTTCAAATCCCAAGTCATTAACTAGGCGTAAGTGCTAGCCTGGTCTCAGGCTGAAGGAGCCTTTCTTAGGTAAGATCCAAACTTAACTGTCACTATTCCCCTTACCCTTCACAAGACATTTTGCTTCACAGTGCCTTCTCAGCTTGCATTTTGCCTCTTGCACATTTTCTTTGCTAGTCCTGGGACTTGACCTCAGAGCCTGACCATTGTTCTTAGGCTTTCTTTAGGCTATAGCTGTCCCACCAAGCCACAGCACCACTTCCAGCGTTTTCTATGTATATAGTACTGCAGAATCAAACCGGAGTCTTTTTGTGTTGTAGCCAAGCACTCTACAAATAGATGAAACACCCAGGCCATCTTGCACATATTATTCACTTCAATCTACTAGGACGTTGTTAGGTTTCTGTATCGTAATCTATTTTTCTTCCTGATGAATATCTGTGCTGTCATCTGTAAAAATGCAAGTGGGAAAATCACAGAAGCATTGGTGACATAAAGTCTTACAGACATAGATAAGTGTTTATTCTCTGTAGGAGAAAGGATATTTTGATATGATGATGATGACTATTTATAAATACTTTATCGGGGTTTAGAGTTTGGCCCAGTGGTAGAGTGCTTGCCTAGCATCCATGAAGATCTAGGTTTGAGTCCTTAATATCACACAGATATAAAAATCCATATGGCAATGTGGCTCAAGTGGCAGAGGGCTAGACTTGGGAAAAGCCAAGAGCAGGGCTCAGGCCCTGAGTTCAAGACCCAGGAATGGCAGAAAAAACATAAGAAAAGAAAAGAAAAGAAATGTGCTTTTTACAAGTTATGCACTCACAGCATTTGCCTCTGAATTCTTCGCTTCTGCATCTTGTGACTTATCCCTTTCCCTCAATGTAGACAAGAAAAACAGATTTTATTACTTGCTATCCTTTGTCCAATCTTTGGATATTAATTCAAAATACAATATTGCCTGAGATATTGTGTGTGTGCATGTGTGTGTGTATCTGCCAATGTGTGCATGCACACATGTGTACAGGGTTTAGGGCTTACTCATAGGGCCTGTGAGATAACCCTCAGCATCTTTTCCTCAAAGGTATTGGTCTTTCACTTCTAGCTTATTATAGCTAATTGGAGTTGAGAGATTCACTCAATTTCTTGCCCTGTGCATTGGAACCCAGTGCTGGGTTCTCATATTGTTAATTGTAGCTATAGAGAAGGCTGACGTCTGGGGATCCTCGTTAGAATCCAGCCCCTGAAAGAAAGTCACTGATAGAAATTTTATCCTCAGTTAAGCATGAATAAATAAGGCAAAAGTGGAACTGTGGCTCAGTTCCTCTTGTACCAGCCATGAGAAAATTAGTAATTGGCAGCACCTGGTCCCTGAGAGAAATCCTTAGCACTGGTTCAAAAAAAGAAAGAAAATAATGAAAAAAATTAAAACTTGCTGAGGAATCCATAAGGATAAACGTGCCTGTGAATAATCTTGTCATTTCAGATTCCCTCAAGAGCTTATGTCTCTCTATATTTTATCAAGTTTTTTTAAAGATATTTACATATTTTCTATCTTTCTTAAACAGAGATAGCCATCCACAAAACACAAACACAAACTCTCACACAGTATACCACCCACCCATAAGTGTCTGGCTATGTATATATGTATAGTCATATGTATTGATCTGTCTCTCTATACTAATATATAAATTCATAAACATATGTATTTAGACAAACAGGAAACATACATAGATAGGTCTCAGGCATTTCCAGATTTTGTGCAAGTCTTCTGAGTGCAACTTACCATTGTATTGTTTGTCAAGGTAGAGTCCCTCTAACTTTTGGCCAGCTTTTTGTCCTTTGATACTTTTTTCTGCCAGTCCTGGGTTTTGAACGCTAGGCCTGGATGCTGTCACTGAGCTTGAGCTTCTTGCATTCAGTAGTTTATTGCAGATAAGAGTCTCATGCAGTTTCTGTCCTGGGCTGGCTTTGAATTGTGATCCTCAGATCTCAAACTCCTGAGTAGCTAGGATGACAGTCTTGAGCTACCAGTACCTGGTTCCTTTGCCTCTTTTACCCTTTTTTTGGCCCCACCACAGGCATGGTATCTACCTTCCTATGTTCTCTCCACCTTCCCCCAGACAGGGGTCTGACAGATGCTTTCCACCCACTTATTCATGTCCTCCTCTGTATTGGCTGACAGCTAAGACATGCACTCACTTGTCTGGATGCCAAACACAAAGCCATGTGATTGTTTCTCAGTCTGGAACATCCTATCAGATTTATAGCACCACAGAGGGTCAGGTTGATGCTCCTCCAGGGCTTCTTAAATTGTTCTCATATTAATCCACAACACGTTTGTCATCACTTGTCCAGCTAATTCATGGACTAAAGCAGCATTCCCTACAAACTTAGATCCCAATACCATGAGGACACTCAAGGGTGCATTAGGAGTGTGACCTGCAGGTGGATGTGAGCCTGTCTAACTTGGAGGGGATTTCTCCACCACAGGAAATGGAATACAAATTTAGAATCTGCTTTCATGAGGTGACAATCTCTGGCAGATGTTCTTATCAAATGTGGCACTGCCCACTTCCAGGTTAAAACATGTGTTGATGACCCAGCATTACAGGGAATGTATTCACCCCGGCCCAACACATAGGCTGGGACCCTGAACTTTCAGGTAGCATTTGGCTTTGAAGGTCATGAGATCTTAGTCTACAAATGATGAGCCCCCTCCCGTGAGGCATAGCAAACGGATCCAAAGTGCAACCCAGTTAAGCACCAGATCAAGCTTCCCTTCTTCAGTAGGGTATGGTTTGAAAACTGTGCATAGCTTCTGTTTGAAGCCAGTCCAGAAAGGAAAGTCCATGAAACTCTCATTTCCAGTTAACTGCCAAGAAAAAGCCAAAGATAGAGATGAAGCTCAAGAGAGCTAGAGAGCCAGCTGAAAAGAATGGTTACACCCTGCAACATCCTCATTATCTGATCTTGAAAACATCTCTGCGTGCATCCCAGCATGCAGCCAGCATCTGGGGGTGACAGTGACCCCTGCGCCCATTGGCAATCTGCACTGTCTCTGACATCTGCAATGTGAACCTCATTCTGTTGGGTTTGTGAAGCGGTGTCAACCCTGCAGAAGGAACCAACTGTGCCCTAACTCCCACTGTCCCCTGGGGCCCCTAGCATTCCCCCATCTGCACCCCTCCTGTGGCTTCTGATCCTAGGGAGCCCTCCTGCCCTGTCCAACACTCACATGAAGTGCATATTTCTTCTCCTGGGGTAACTTCT
The DNA here is from genome assembly GCF_031878675.1 of Megascapheus bottae. NCBI lineage: Eukaryota > Metazoa > Chordata > Mammalia > Rodentia > Geomyidae > Megascapheus > Megascapheus bottae. Next base: position 1,762,842 of record NW_028327724.1, read on the forward strand.
CCATAGAGAGTACATGACATGCCCACTCTCCAGGCACGGGGAGATCCTGCCCAAGTAGCAAATCAGTGATAAGGACATAAAGTAATGAATAGAATTTTAGATCCTGATGGTAGACAGTCTGCAAAATCCAAGGGAGAATGGAATTGGAGGGGACCAGGGATTAGGATGTGGGCATGGAGCTTCCCTGCCAAGGGGGTGGGGGAAGTCACAGGCTGGGGGATGCACAGGATGATCCATGGGCCCTGTGCAGCTACTGGGTCACCCCCTTCTGCATCTCAGCCTTTGGCTTTGAGCTCTGTGATCGTCAAGATGTGCACAGTCTGTACTCTGGCTGGCAGAAGAAAGGACCCTGGGAAGACAATTGTAGACCCTTTGTGAGTGTAGGAAGGGGTAGGCTGGACACCCAGTCCAAGATGAGCTAAAACTGGAGTCGAGGGGTGTGCAAGGAGTGGGTGTGAGGGTTGTGGGCAGTCACAGTCACGGCAGAGGTGGCTCTGTCTGTGGGGTGAGTTCCTCCGTGCAGGCACAGCACTGGACATATCAGAGATCCACATGAAAAGGAAAAGCTGGAAATGGCACTATGGTTCAAATGGTAGAGCATCAACCTTGAGCAAAAGAGCTCAGGGACAGTACCCAGGACCTGAGTTCAAGCCTCATGACTGTAAAAGAAAAAGAACCAGGACTATGAGAGGGAACCTGGTACTCTCTTGGTCTAATCAGACACAAGAAGAGGCCGGGATAGGCTGTGGAAAAACACAGAGAACATCTTCCCCCAGCTCATCCTGTCCTGCATGCAGGGACAGCCATGTAACTAGGGCTACGGTGAGATCATCTTCACCCCTGTGCTGCCATCTGAATTGTAGGCCTCTGTCCTGGCATGGGGTGTCCTGATGGCTGAGCAGGTGCCCTAACCCTAGATGGAGAGCAGCCACTGACTGTGGTAGCTAAGGAGAGATCTGTTCCATAGCTATCAGGCCACCCAGCATGGGAGCCATAACCACCCCTCACCCAGGTAGAGGCCAATGGTTCTCCAGGTGCTACTAACATTGCCCCACCCCTAGCTCTGGGTACACGTGACATTCCCTCCACAAGGAGCAGGACTAAGTGAAGGATCAGGAAGCTGCCTATGGGCTTCAGATGATGGCCAGGCTGGCACTACAGATGGCCTCACTCTGTCACCACCTTCCCCTGCCTCCATCATTCCTCCATCATGCCTCTCTACCTCCCACCCATTAACCTTGGAAACCAATGAACTGGGCTCTCATCATTCCTCTCATCTCTTCACCCACCTTGCCATGCGTCCATCCCTCTGTCACTTCCACCCCACACACATCCCACCACCAGCCACCCTCTAGCTTATGAGGATCCCAGAGGAAGCTCTTGGTGAAGGGCTTGTGACCACAAAACAGTTACTACCACCCGCTCCGGCCTGATCCACCACAGAATAAGAACAGCCAAGCAGGCACACACTGCAGCAAAGTTGCTCTGCTGCCACTCTGATTTCTTCATGGCCAGGACTTGGCTCTCCTCAGCCTCTCAGCTCAGTAACCAGAACATTGTGCTTTCACAGAGCCAT